>NC_090727.1:26891802-26923450 GCF_036898095.1 Palaemon carinicauda | reverse complement strand
CACAAATACTTCAAAAACTACACTAAATATACTATAAATACCATTCAAATAAACGCAAAAAAAAACCTAACAAACTTAAATTACACCGCACACCAACACCAAAAATAAATATATATATGAATTATATTGTATAAATATTATTATGGGACACCAACACTGTCGCCACACACAAGCCGGACTGTCTTTACGGCACACTAACACAACTCTGTGTTTAACAGTTTACTGGGTGGCAATTTGCCACAACTACTTCCCTGATTGGGGTCGTGGTTAGTATTATCACCACCATCATCATCATCACCATCATCAACATCATCAACAGCAATCTGGATTTGATTCGGTCCGGGTCATCAACAATTGTACAAATCAGAGTAGTCGTATCAAATTCCTTATTACAAGCCAGTTCGTCAACAATCAATTAATCCACTTTCAAAAATCGCTCTCCAAAGGAGGAATCGCAGCCTGCCAAAATAAAAAAGAAAAACACTTACGAACACTTCTAGCTAACTGAACTATCGCACTATAATCAAAGATAAATAATAAATTGTTCCTATCATTCACAATCACGACAAGCAAAGATAAACAAAACTGTACTTACTTTGAAAATCAAAAAACACTTCCACGCTGGTCGAAAAAATATAAATATAATCCAGCTCTCACACAACTGCCTTAAGCTGCAGTCAAATAAAAAAAGCATTCGCTCCGAAACATTCACCACTGTCGTAACCTAACTAAAAAATGTAAACAAACAATCTCATTTGTACCAACAGTCTTTCTCACCACAAACGATCGTTAACCTAACTACTTTCGCTCGCTAACACAATATATATATATCTCTCTCTCTCTCTCTCTCTCTCTCTCTCTCTCTCTCTCTCTCTCTCTCTCTCTCAGGATTTGGCAAAACCAAAAATAAAATAAAACAAAAAATAAATCCTCCACATTCCTCCCCCCTTACTTTGCCAAATCCTTCTCACACAACACTTACATTATTTTTTTCATAATCCAGTCGCAGTCGGGAACGGGACCTCTACTCCGAGTAACTGGGCCTCCTTATACTCTCTCATTCACTTCTTCCTTATCACAATCATTAGCTACATTAACACTATTCCTATCTAAATCCCTATCATCTAATATATCATGTACAATCATATCTACCTCGTTCTCATCTGGCCCTATAATTACACTCATTTCTGTAAACAGTTCATCCATTTCATCAAAAACATTCTCAACTTTAGTAAAAGATTCATTCATACTACTAATCATTCTCCTATCTCTCACTCTCGCATTCGTCATCCTTTCTTTTACATCACCTAAGGAAAAGCCACACACACTATAGGTATCATTCATACTCAGCCATGATTCATCTGTATTAACACATTTATCTTCCATACACACTTGCACATTTACACCCTTGTCATACTTATTTCTATTCTCACTTTTACTTATAAAATTTCCCCTTCTTTCATCTTTACTTAAAGCTCTTGTATTCTTCCTTTTCTTATATTCTACTAACACTAACTGTTTACCTTCCAGACCTAAGTCCTCATACATACTAGGTTCACCCTTGTTCCTTTTCAACCATTTACTCATCCCATTCTCTTGGATATACTCAGGTACCTCTTTCCATTTACGCAACTGGTTGTGGTGGGCCCTAATTTTTTCCACAATACCACCCACACACAACTTACCCAAAACGTAACTTAATCCACTCGAACCAACTTCTAACACATCATAGGGACCTTCAAATTTATCACGCACCTTATTTACATTCATTCTACCCTTTTCAATTACTTCTTTCATCACTCTCTCACCAACTTTAAAGCTTTCAAACCTCTTATTTGCTTTCCTCCACACATCTCTATCATCCTCCGACACACCCAACCTCGGTCTTATTATCTTTTCAAAATTTAAAACAAACTTACATGGAGACATACCCGTACTCTTATGCACTGTTGCATTGTAAGCCCACAACGCTCTACCAACATACAAATCCCAATCATTACCACATGTACTCATCATTCGCAAAATTTCAGTTAATGTTCTTACAGTCCTTTCAGCCAACCCATTCGCACTTGGCATATAAGGAGTCGAATACACATGTTCAATACCCCATTCTCTTAACATCTGCTCAAACTCCCATCCAACAAACTCAGGGCCATTATCACTTAACATTCTCACAGGCTTACACACACACATCGGCAACATCACTTGACCAACCATTCTTGCAACAGTCTCGCTCCGTTTATCCTTGATGGGTATTGCATAGGTAAATTTACTCATGTGATCAACCATAACAATCATTCCCACATGTCTTCTCGCAGTCACAGGCAACGAAACACAATCAATCACAAACATCTCAAATGGTTCTTTCATACGTAATCTCAAAACAGGCGGATTAGCATGCACTCTCTGATACTTCCCTTTCTGGCAATCTTCACACGTAGTCGCTACATCCTTACATATCTGACTCAACCCAGGTGTAAACAATCTCTCACGCATGCATTCCCATAATTTATTCTTACCCATATGCCCATATCTGTCATGCACTAACATACACATACTTACTGCTGCATGCATTGGAAACACAGGAACATATATATCTTCATCCATTCCTTTATGTAGAAAATAAACAATATTCTTACACACAATAAGTCTCTTACTAACTTTCTTATACACCTCTAAATCAGACGACCATTCTTCTACCTCAATACTATTCAACATACATTCACGTAACCTTTTAATTTCCTCACATTCATCTTGCATTTCTTCCACCTCCTCTTTAGTCAGTAGATCATCCTCACTCCTCGTAATATCAACCATGCCAACAAAATTCGCCATAAATACACTATTATCTTCTATCACAACTACTTCACATCCATTCTTCAGAAGCAAACCACTACCAATATCAACTGATAAATCATGCAATCTTAAAAAGTCAATTCCTATCAAAAAACAACTAGGCATCTCATTCTCTCCCATTACAATAAAATTATGTTCCACCTCCATACTTCCCAGTTTTACTTTCAAACGCACTTCTTCCAAAACTAGCAAACTTCCTTTACCTATCCCATGAATTCTCACACTCGTACATTGCCTTTTCACTTCCCAATTGTACCGCTCTATTTCCTTGATAACAGACATATTCACTAATGACACTTGCGCACCTGTATCAATTAAACTACAGTATTCATTCTCATTTATACCCACATACGTCATCATTCTTCCTTTTACACCATGCATACAAATGTTTACTCTCCTATCAATAGGGTCATCCTTATCACACCCATGGTCATCTTCGCTATCTTCCATGCTCATACCACTCGGATTCAAGTCACTCAGACAATCCTCCTTCTTACTCAACAACTTGCAACATCTTTCATTACATTGTAACCTCAATATATACTCCCTTTCAATCTCTTTATTTGCTCGGTACTGCATCGGACGATTCCACCCAAAATACAAATAAACAGTGACACCATATAACATACTTACTACCAACAATACTTTTGATAACAATTCACCCTCAAGCATACTATCCTCCTCCTTATATGCCATTTCTTTCGATACTTCATTCCTAACACTCATTCTAAGCTCATCTATACTAGCAGGTATATCCTTATTCAAACCCTTCAATTTAACCTTATTTAACCCACACAAAATACATTTATACACCATGTCATCCCCTTCAAAACTTTGTACCACCATTAAATCTTCCGGCAACCTTTCAAAATTACTATCATTCTCGCTACTCTCTTCTATCTTACCATGCATTCTTGACATCGTATCTGCTATCACGTTCTTACTTCCAGGTACATATTCTAGCTTAAAGTCAAATTCATTCAAATCCTCTATTGTCCTCGCAACTCTAGCATTCACAGACTCTTTCCTAATCATGTACACTAGGGGCTGATGGTCAGTACGCACAATAAATTTCACACCATACAAAAATACCTTCAACGCTTTCACGCAAAACCTTATCGCAGCCAACTCCCTTTCAATCGTGGAATACCTTCGCTCAGCCTTATTAAATGCTTTACTTACATACGCTATCACTCTCAACTGTTCATCTCCGTTTATTCTTTGCATTTGAACCAAGCAACCGCCCATACTAATCCCACTAGTATCCGTATATAACTCTAGCATACTCGCATGTTCACTATAATCGGGAAAAGCCAAAGTGACGTCTCTCGCAGCCTCTTCTTTCAAGTTTTCAAATGCTTCAATCATACGCTCATCCCATTTCAGTCTCGTACTATTTCTCTTACCTGTCCACTCATTCAAAGGCTTCCCTATCCCCGAACAATCTCTGACAAACTTCCGACCAAATTCAATTAACCCAAGAAACCCTCTCAACTCACGCACCGTATGAGGACGTGGAAACTCTCTCACCTTACTCACAAACTTTTCACTCTTCCTTATACCCGATTCACTCACCACATGCCCAAGAAATTCCACCTCCCCGGCCAACCATGTACACTTTTCAAGCTTAACTTTCACCCCAACTTCTATCAACCGTTCTAATACTGCTTCAAGCAACTGCATGTGTTCCTCAACTGTCTCACTAGCAATCAAAATATCATCAATAAAAACAGTCACCTTCTGTCTATCAAACCCAGCCAAAACTACATTCATCGCCCTCTGGAAGGCAGCAGGCGCATTAGCAAGGCCAAAACTTAATCTTTTAAACTGAAAATGACAATTTCTACTTGAAAATGCCGTAATGGGCCTGCTCCCCTCTGCCAGAGGCATCTGGTAATAGCCCCTAACTAAATCTAACTTTGTAAAAACTTTCATACCATGCATCTTATACACACAGTCAGACACTACATTCATCGGAAAACGTTCTTTAACAGTTACTTCATTCACCTTCCTATAATCAATACACATCCGTAAACTTCCATCCGGCTTTCTTACAGGTACAATAGGGCTATTCCAGGCACTCTCACTCCTTTCTATTACACCCATTTGCTCTAACTCCTGGCACTGCTCTTCTATTTCTCTGGCAATAGGCGGAGAAAAATGTCGGGGACGCTGATATATGGGGGTATCATTACTAAGAACTATCTTAAATTCAGGCAGCTTTGATCCCCCACAATCCTCGTCACCGCGACTCAAAACTCTCCGTCTATCCCATAACATCCTATACAATTGTTCCCTTTCCCCCTCACTTATATTCTCATCCACATTAATTCTTTCTTTCAAACTTTCATAGTCCCAATCGTCATCCGGCTTTATCTTACCCGTCATAACCCGTCTCAATTTAACATACCTTTCATCCTCTACATTGACCAACGTATACATACATCCCATGCAATCACCCTCACGTATACCCCGTATTCTCTTCCTCCTTACAGTCGGCAACAAGCTCACATACACCTTCGGCTCCTGCAAATTCAAAATACCATCATACACATGCACACTTGCTTTCACCAAATTACTTGCTTCCGAACCTTCCACTACATATTCACAATTGTCACTATTGGCAATTCCCAGACTATTCGGCCATGCAACTTTTACACTGACAACCTCACTCGCATCTTTTGACAATTTAACACCTTCTTTTGCTATTAACGGCACACCTTTCCATACCTTCGTACATACACTACCATCTTCATTCAAATAAAATTCCCCACAAAATTTACCCTTAACTTTCATCTCTATCATATTTACATTAGGATGTACAATCATACCGCATTTTTTCAAGAAGTTATAGCCTAACAACACATCGTATTTGTCATTTACTCCCTCAACCACATAAAAATCATTATCTTCCATCATCAGCCCCCCAATCATGACATTTTCACGCAACTTTCCTTGCACAGACATACTTAAATTACCGATACCTTTCACTTCACCTTTACACCCCCTAAATTCACACACATCCCTTACCTTATCGTATGCATTCCTAAACATTAAATTGACACCACAACCAGTATCAATCAGACCAACTAGCTCTATTCCCTTAAAATTTACTTTTGCACTCATGCAGTCATAAGCTCTTTCGCCCATCACGTCTTCATGTAGTAAACCTTCACGAACATGCATCACATTCACTCCGCACACACTCGAGGACTCACCCAGCTGAACCCTCTTACACTCTAGTTTCCCGAACATCCTGGCTGATTTACTCCCTTCTTCCTACATACCCTAGCTACATGCCCATCTGCACCACATTCAGTACACTTACCCCGTGGCTCCTTGCACATTCTAGCATAATGACCATCCTTACCACAATTACCACAAATCACATTCATACGATTACTACGACATCCACTCGCTATGTGCCCAGTCATACCACACCGATAACATTTTATCCCTTTCTCTTTCTTGCACTCACTAATTCTATGCCCTACCTCACCACATCCAAAACAAGCACCAAGAGCCCATCTACATTCATTCTTCTTATGTCCTACTTTCCCACATCTGTAACACTTCTCTTCACGGATACAACTACCTGACCTATCTTGCGGCGCACTAGCACTTCTATCCCTCCAAACCTGATTCCCTTGCCTAAACCCTTCATTTGTCCTTACAGGTATTCCCACATTACTCGCCCTAACACTCCTATCTACTACACTATCAGCTACCCTCATCGGTCCTCTCATAACAGCATCTCTAAAACTAACAAATTCTGGCACACTTTCCTCCATTCCAGTTCTTACACTCACAGATTTACTTTCTTTCATACACCTATCCAACTCGTAATCCTCAACTATCTCTAAAATATCATCCCATGTCAATCTTTCTTTCGTCCACCTCATTTTCTCCTTCCGTTTCAAATTAACAAACTCGGCAACATTCTCGGGTACAGTAGCCAAAAACTTCCTCATTAACTCCTTATTCTCATTTATACCTTCATCCCCATACTTCTTCCTAGCTAACGTTTCCAACCTACATACGTACATTGATATCGCTTCTCCTGCATTCATCCGTGCTTCATCAAAATCATTCTTACGCTTATACTTAACACTCCCTTTCATACGTTTTACCTGCTCAATTATTCTCTGTTTCACACTTTCATAATCAACGTCCCCTACACTCATTATCACTCCATACATCGTCAACAAATACCCAGTCAAATATTCTCCTAACTCCCTAGCCCAAACTCTTTTACTATCACCATACTTATCCTGACAATACCTCTCATACTCCTTGAAAAAATCATATACATCCCTACTGCTATGCTCATTGAACCTTTCACACCGAGGTACCTCTCTCATAAACACAGTCTTACACACATCACGTTCATTCTCACTGCTATCATCACTGTCTACTCCCTTGTTACCTTCTTCCCCATTCGAATATAATGAATCCACTTCCACACTTAAATTCCTATCCTTAACCATTCCTTTCTTACCCTTTTTCTTACTTACCACTTTCACCCATTCACGATCGTCCTTGCTATCAGCCTGATACTTTTTCTTCCCTTTCTTCACATCACTTTTACCTTTCCTTTCATCTTTCCTCTCACCTTTCTGTTCATCCTTACTATGCCTAATTCCCTTATCTTCAATATCACCATCACTATTACTACTATCACTATCACTTCCTTTCCCATTATCACTAACCTTAACCTTCTCATCCACTATCAACCCATTACCCGAAGCTGAGGACACTCCTCCGACTGCACCTTCCCCCATTATAGTTTTCATCATCCCCATGACTTGCCCCATCATATCTTCCATTCGTTTCTCCATTCGTTCTTCATTCTCTCGCATCCTCATCTCAACACCCTCTTCCACTCTCTCTACAGTTCCCTTCAACTCCCTAAGCTCCTTCTGCATCGCCGCATTCTCCCAGTTCAACCTCTCATTCTCTACTAGCAACCTCTCCTCACGCTCATTACTCAGCCGCAATTCCTCCCTCAAAACCCTTAATTGCTCCTCCATTTTTCATCAACCTTAATCCTAAATTCTTAACCTAATTCCGTCCTTCGTCCAACAGTCCAGCTTCTATCCCACCTCGGCAGTCCCTGTTCGGGCGCCAAAATAATGTGGCGGGATGTTAAAAAAAACAAGCCCCACACCCTGAATCACACCTACTGACAATGGTCTCCTCAACACATACTTTCCCCTTACGTTATCTAAAACTGGACTCTTAGACAAAAGGACACAAAAAACAAAACATAACCTTAAAACTATATATTTCTTACAAACTATAATAAATCCAACCAAAATCAACAGCATCAAAAACTTACACTAAATATACTATAAATACCATTCAAATAAACGCAAAAAAAAACCTAACAAACTTAAATTACACCGCACACCAACACCAAAAATAAATATATATATGAATTATATTGTATAAATATTATTATGGGACACCAACACTGTCGCCACACACAAGCCGGACTGTCTTTACGGCACACTAACACAACTCTGTGTTTAACAGTTTACTGGGTGGCAATTTGCCACAACTACTTCCCTGATTGGGGTCGTGGTTAGTATTATCACCACCATCATCATCATCACCATCATCAACATCATCAACAGCAATCTGGATTTGATTCGGTCCGGGTCATCAACAATTGTACAAATCAGAGTAGTCGTATCAAATTCCTTATTACAAGCCAGTTCGTCAACAATCAATTAATCCACTTTCAAAAATCGCTCTCCAAAGGAGGAATCGCAGCCTGCCAAAATAAAAAAGAAAAACACTTACGAACACTTCTAGCTAACTGAACTATCGCACTATAATCAAAGATAAATAATAAATTGTTCCTATCATTCACAATCACGACAAGCAAAGATAAACAAAACTGTACTTACTTTGAAAATCAAAAAACACTTCCACGCTGGTCGAAAAAATATAAATATAATCCAGCTCTCACACAACTGCCTTAAGCTGCAGTCAAATAAAAAGAGCATTCGCTCCGAAACATTCACCACTGTCGTAACCTAACTAAAAAATGTAAACAAACAATCTCATTTGTACCAACAGTCTTTCTCACCACAAACGATCGTTAACCTAACTACTTTCGCTCGCTAACACAATATATCTCTCTCTCTCTCTCTCTCTCTCTCTCTCTCTCTCTCTCTCTCTCTCTCTCTCTCTCTCTCTCTCTCTCTCTCAGGATTTGGCAAAACCAAAAATAAAATAAAACAAAAAATAAATCCTCCACAGAGTTCCTCAGGGTAGTGTGCTGAGTGTAACCCTTTTTGCACTAGCAATTAATGGGATATCCTCAGCCATTCCCCAGGATGTTCTCTCAACATTATTTGTGGATGATCTCTCAATATCATTTGCTGGCACTAGAATGGCAATGGTTGAGAGAAAAATCCAACTCTCTATTGTTAAACTATCCAGTGGGCTGACATGAATGGATTTAAGTTCTCGTCAAGTAAAACTACCATTGTCCATTTTTGTCGTATCTGGGGAGTACATCCAGACCCGGATATATACATTAAAGGTCAACGGATACCATGTGCAAGAGAAACTAAATTTTTAGGTTTGATATTTGATTGTAGGCTTACATGGGTTTCTCACTTGAAAGCGTTAAAAGCTAAATGTGTTGAAGCTCTGAATATCTTAAAAGTATTGTCCCATACATCATGGGGGGCAGACCGCAAAACTATTTTAAAATTATACAAGGCCTTGATTTTTTCCAAAATTAGTTATGGTTGTGAGATATATTCTTCAGCCACCCCAAGCCGGTTAAAAATATTAGACTCGATACATCATGCAGGAATTAGATTGTCTACTGGAGCTTTTAAAACCTCGCCTATCCCAAGTCTCCTTGTTGATGCTGGAGAGTTACCTCTAGACCTTTACCGAATGTCTTCCATTATTCGGTATTGGTTTAGATTGCAAAGACTCCCTAACTGTCTAGCCTTTCAGACTGCAAGCCTTGTAAGACACGCATCATACTTTGAGTTACACCCAAAATCTCCTCAATCTTATGGCTTTCGGGTGAAACGATTATTAAAAAGTCTGGATATAATTAGAAATAAGGTACTTCCATTCAAGGTATCATCAACGCCTCCATGGAAGTTACCAGAGATATCTTTTTGTAGATATTCTATTGGAGATAAGAAGAATATGTCAGACCTAGAAGCCAGGTCTGTTTTTAATGAACATGTTAAAGAACATAGAGGATCAACTTTTATCTATACTGATGGCTCCAAATCTGATGCTGGCGTTGGATTTGGAGTACATAGTAATGGTTTTAATTGTAGAAGTGCACTTCCTCTGACCGCTTCCATATTTACTGCCGAACTGTATGGCATATTAACCGCTATTGAGAAAATAGCATTGGAGAAGGAGGGTAATTTTACAATTTTTAGTGATGCAAGGAGTGTCCTTCAAGCTATAGAAGTTTTTAATTCTAATAACCCTCTAGTTTTAAAGATTTTAGAATGGCTTTTTATTATTGGACGGAGAGGTATAACAGTTCAATTTTGTTGGGTTCCAGCACATGTAGGTGTGTCTGGGAATGAGAAGGCAGATTCACTGGCTAAGAAGGCTGCATCCGAGTTGCTGCCAAGAAGGTATCCCATTCTCTGTAATGATTTCTTACCTGACATCAAGAAATTGGTTTGCAATAAATGGCAACAGCAATGGGATAGCCTAGATGGGAATAAAATGCGAGAGGTAACAAATGACATATCTCCTTGGAGGTATAGTACGATGCCCCGAAAATGGGAGACGTCTCTTTGTCGTCTCCGTATTGGTCACACTCGGTTGACACATGAGTTTATGCTGAAGGGCCAACACCAACCGTACTGTGACGACTGTTTAGTACCTCTAATAGTAACGCATTTGTTGACCGAATGCCCCAATTATTACAACTTAAGGAATAGATATTTGTTTGAGGCTCGAGGTGAGGGTGGCAGGTTCATCCTTGCCAAGATTCTTGGAAATGATGTGTCCTACCATGCAAGTGGCATTTTTAGATTTATTTCAGAAGCAGGTCTTCTGAAAAATATTTAACTTTTATGACATTCAACTTTTATGATTTTAATTGAATAATCTTTTATTTTTTATTTTATTTCATTTTTTATTTTTGTATACATAAATTAAATGTTACCGGCGTCAATGACCTCAGATATCAGGATGCCTGAAAACTTTAAATCAATCAATCATTCAACCCTTCCCCCTCCTTTCCTCTCCCTTCTCATTCCCTTTCTTTCCTTCCCTCTCCCCTTCTCACTTCCTTCCCCCTATGCCAAGGATGAAGGATATAAATTTCTTCGGGTTCGAAGTCCAGACTGTGACATATTCTTCATATTTCTGTATTATGCTCCAAACTTAGGTGTGCAACTCCTTTTTGATACTGGCACTGGGAATAGAAGGCGATTCATAGATGTCACAGAACTATCGAAAGGGTTCACACCAACTTACTGTGCCGCTTTCCTTAGTCTGCATGCATTCAGTAGATGCGATATGACCAGTGCCTTTAAGGGAATTGTCAAGTTGAAACCGCTGTTAATTCTACAGAAATGCCCAAAGTACCGAGAAGTCATCAGTTGCCTAGGGGAGTCATGGGAGGTAACCGATGAAATATTCCTTGCTCTTGAAGATTTCATCTGCACCATGTAATCTGCCAAAACTAAGATAAAGGAGGTTGACCAGCTTCGATACCAAATGCTCGAGTTAAAATGCAGTGGGCAGTCGCTGGAATCAAAGAAGAATGTTGATCTTTCATCTCTTCAGCCACCAAGAGTGTCTAAATGAGCATATCAGGTGGTGAACTATCAGGTTGCGATATGGAAACGTGCCTATTATCCCAAACCTGAAGTCCGCTATCCAGCTGTGGATCATGGTTGAATAATGAAGGATGGAAATCTAGATCCCTGTTGGTTCAAGGGAACTGCACTTCCTACAGGTATGGCTGATATACTTGAGACGATGGACGATGATGAGATGTCTGAGGATGAAAACCTTGATGAAAACAATGAAAGTGATGGAAATATTGATGATGACTATGAAAGTGATGATGGTGGGTCCGACATGGACTAAGAAAGTTTCAAGTAACAAGATGGTAGATTTCAGGGTCGAAGGACCAAGGACCTCCCTTGTATCACAAGATATTTCCAATAATTACCTTTCCATTAATTAAAAGTGGACCCAGAGGTACCCAAGTAGACCATCAAACTTTATACCTTGCATAGGTTGACTTTATTCTGTAGTCCAAAGCAACACAGTGTGAATTTTCCCAATGAGGTCTTGCATCATATGAGTATATTGTACATTCATGTACAGTTTTATTGTATTTCATTCATGATTGTCGTAACCTTCAAATAAAGCATTTCTGTTGTTGATTCAGGTGACTTTCCCCAAATTTACTGACAGACTTGTTGAGACTGCCTTTATTGGATGCTGTGATCTCAAGAACCTGGGTGAGGACACGAATATTATCTCTCTTGCTGCATTCATGGAGGAGTCATAGACAAGTCAAAATTACGGCGTCCAGAGTGGCGGTCATCTTGAATTTCAGCATGATGCATTAGTTGTCATTGTTGAGAATGCTTTTTTTTTATTCTCTGACCCCAAAACCTGGGAAAACACACCAAAATAATTTCCTCAGCCCCTCTATAAGAAGAGTTAAGAGCTTTATCAGTTTTTACGATTTTGAGGCGAAAAAAAAACGACAAATCTGAAAATTGACCTTTTTACATAACATGGATGAATTTGAAATGTATTAACGTTACGGTTTATCTGTGTAGGCTACAGCTGTAGTACAGTGTCTTTGTCTGTATTTGAATTGTCTCTTTATGTAACCTATTGTGTTTTTTATGTTTTCTTTTCAGCTTTTATGCTCTGGTGAACTTCAAATCCTTGGTGATGATAATACCGAGATCTATGTACATGATTTTTCATTTCCTACAGTTGAAAGGCATTTTCCATTTTTGGGGCTATTCTCCTAACTTCATTAAATCCTCTCTTAAGGCTGCTACGTCTTCTGAGTTTGCAACATTTATGCCCTTTAGTATCATCGGCAGAGAGAGAGAGAGAGAGAGAGAGAGAGAGAGAGAGAGAGAGAGAGACTAAAAGCGTTAGCCTGCACTTAATATTATTATTACTAGCTAAGCTACAACCCTAGATGGAAAACCAGGAAGCTATAAGCTCAAAGACCCAACAGGGAAAAATAGCACAATGAAATTAATAAACTACAAGAGAGGTGATATTCGGAATATATTAAGATCAGTAACGGCATTAAAATAGATCTTTCATAAATAAACTATGAACTTATAAACTTAGGTCCACCTGTTCAACATACAAACATTCTCTGCAAGTTTGAACTTTCGAAGTTCCACCGATTCACCTGCACAGTTACAAAGATCATTTTACTACCATGCAAAATATGGAAGTGTTTTATATTCGGTATCACACTAAAATGTGTCATTTACGGACTTAGCAAATAAGTAAATCTTGACCGCCAAAATTGACACGGCATCAACCGTTATCGGTTCAAATATCGTCCAATCGTTCCATGGAGTCCAATAAGCCTAAGTTAGCGAGTTGTCATCTCTCCTTCTCCTCACTCACACACATTCAAAACATGAAGTTGACGAATGTGCTTGATTATGGAATAAGATTTCCATTCAGGTTTTATCTCTAAAAATAATTTCATCTCAGTTTTGATAGAAGAAGCGATCAAAAATATTGCATTGGACTATTATCAACACAAAAGACTAAAGCTGAGACGGTTTGTGGTGAAGACTGATGAGATATCTGAGAGACAGCTATGGAAAATAACAATCGTGAAATATTAAAAGATCAGTTTAGGGAAATATTTGAAACGTGAACTATTTTATCTATATACTTCTGTCTATAAAATGTTTTGGTAGAAAGATATCATTAATGTAGAATTGGAAACTTTGCATGGAAAACATGATAACATTTCTGTGTAGGTCTAAGTTAAATCTATTGCAAAACATTATTAGAATGTGTGTAGGCTTTACCATGAACTGAAATTATACTAAATATTACAATTATTGATATTCAGATGTAAGATCTGACTAAACTAGAGGGAATTTTCATGATATTAAAAAGTCTACATTTAGTTACTACTATTATTATTATTATTATTATTATTATTATTATTATTATTATTATTATTATTATTATTATTATTATTACCTAAGCTACAACCCTAGTTGGAATAGCAGGATTCTAAAAGCCCAAGGGCTCCAACAGGGAAAATTAGTCCTGTGAGGAAAGGAAATAAGGAAATAAATAAACGATATGAGAAATAACGAACAATTAAAATAAAACATAAAAAAGTGACAAAATCAAAAGATATATTTCATTTATTAACTATAAAAGGACTTAGGTCAGTCTGTTCAACATAAAAACATATTTAAATTCCTGTTATGAAGGCAGAGGCAAGGGACAGTGACATTGCTCTATCAAGCAGGACAATGCCCTAGATACCGACCATATTACATCTGATCAGCGCCCAAGCCCACTCTCCACCCAAGCTAGGACCAAAGAGGGCCAGGCAATGGCTACTGATGACTCAGCAGATAGACCTATAGGCTCCACCAAACCCGCCATCCCTAGCTCACAAGGACGGCAAGGTTACAGTGACCAAAAGGAACTGACAATTTTGAGCGGGACTCGAACCCCAGTCCAGCAGAACACCAGATGGAGCGTTTCCAATAGGTGACTGCAACCCTTATTCAGCAAATTGACGTGAATGAATTTCTGTTTTAGACATAGTCATCATTTCCTTCAAAGTAAGACCATGACCAACAGAAGATCGGCGATTGAGTTATGCAGATTTTGGCACTAAATTCGTGCAAATCAGTTTGAAACCAGAAAAACAATTCAGATTATTATTATTATTATTATTATTATTATTCTTATTATTATTATTATTTGCTTGGCTACAACCCTAGTTGGAAAAGCAGGATGCTATAAGCCCAGGGGCTCCAACAGGGAAAATAGCTCAGTGAGGAAAGGAAACAAGGAAAAATAAAATATTTTAAGAGCAACAATATTAAAATAGATATCACTTTATAAACTATAAAAACTAACAAAGCAAGAGGAAGAGAAATAAGACATAAGATAGAACAGTGTGCTCGAGTGTACCCTCAAGCAAAAGAACTCTAACCCAAGACACTGGAAGACCATGGTACAAAGGCTATGGAACTACCTAAGACTAGAGAACAAAGGTTTGATTTTGGAGTGTCCTCCTTGAAGAGCTGCAATTAATTATTTTCTCTCTCTATCAACTCTCTCTATGACTCTCTGAATCCAGATCTTCTTCCAACACATCGACCCAGAGCTCACGATGTCAGGGGCTTAGCTACGTCCCTGACCTTCAAAAGAGATTACTCTGTGATGCAGGTTCTACAAGCAAGGGTGTGAAAACACTAGACAACTTTTAACAGCCAATTACCTGCAAGACGTGACTCACAGGAGCTCAATACGATCTCTATTGGTCCTGTGGCGGCTGCACAACAGCTGGTTGAATGCCTCAAGCTCCTTATTGGACAAGTAGCAGAAAGTTGAGGGCACTGTTACCTTGTTTTAGTCTGCTTGAATGAAAAGGAGTGACTGACTCTTTTCTTTTCTTCATCCTCCCCTCTCATGAAGAAAGCAGCAGCCTGGGTTCTCTGCACAAGCCGACTTCAACCACTGCAGGTAAACCACGCTCCCTTGTGTACCTAGTGTTGTGTCAAATCTGTTATGTCCCCAACCCCTGGCGAGGGGTTATTTGGAAAGTCTTGGTTGCCACAATTATTTCCTACAAAGACTTGAATAAATGTTACCTTGATAGTCACACTGCTTATCTCAACACACAGCTTGCGTAGGCAGCAGATCTTGTGTAGCAAGGTTTAGCTAGGTGTTAGGGTCTACTTATTTTTGGTACTGACCTAATCAAAAAAAGGAGTTCCTGGGTAAAGCCAAAAAGCCAGATTGGCAGGGACGTCCACCCTCCTAATGGGTGACTCACCCCTAATAAACAGTGTAGGTTTGTATTCCAGTTACGGAAAATATGACTAATTAGGAAATAATTTGTATTTTTTCCTAACGATACAAAGCTTTAGCTATTTGTACAACCTTACCCTACGACCCTGTCCCCCTTGAAGTCCTCACAGGTGTGTGAGTGAAGGGGGTAACTACCCCCTACCCCCTGCTAACTAGCCGGATGGGTAGTTAACTCTCGCTAAATTTTAATGGATCGTCCTTTCAGCTTCGCTGAAAATAATCATCATCATCATCATCATCTCCTTCTACACCTATTGACGCAAAGGGCCAAGGTTAGATTTTGCCAGTCGTCTCTATCTTGAGCATTTAATTCAATACTTTTCCATTCATCATCTCCTACTTTGTGCTTCATAGTCCTCAGCCATGAAGGCCTGGGTCTTCCAACTCTTCTAGTGCCTTGTGGAGCCCAACTGACCATTTGCTGAACTAAATTCTCTTGGGGAGTGCGAAGAGCATGCTCAAACCATCTCCATCTACCCCTCATCATGATATCAACATATGGCACTCGATTACTATCTTTTATAGTTTAATTTCTAATCCTGTCCTGCCATTTATTTAATTTCCAATATCCTTCTTAGGGCTTTATTCTCAAATCTACTAAATCTATTTGAGATTGTTTCATTGTCTTACCATGTCTCATGTCAATAGAGTAACACCGATCTCACTGAACTGATATATAGTCTAATTTTTATATGTAATTTCTGGTGATTTGATTTCCAAATTTTACTTAAACTAGCCATTGTCTGATTTGCTTTTTTCATTCTTTCAGTAAACTCTAATTCTAAAGATCCTTTATTGGAGATCATGGTTACTAAATACTTGAATGATTCTCCCTCATTAATCCTTTCTCCTTCCAATGATATTTCATCTTCCATTGCATATTCTGTTATCATCATCTCTGTCTTTCATCTATTTATCTTCATCCAAGCCTCGTGTGATATTTCATGCATTTTGGTAAGCAAGCATTGCAAATCCTGTGGTGTTCTGCTAACAAGGACAGCATACTCTACTGTGTGTCTGCTAAATTCCTATCACCAATTCAGTCCAATCCTTCTCCACCATCGCTGACTGTTCTACGCATTACAAAATCTACGAGGAGGATAAACAGCATAGGTGACAACACATTTCGTTAAAGTTCTCCGTTGTTCACTGGAAATTCATTAATAAGACTCCATTATTATTAACTTTGTACTTGCTATGCTCATGGACATGTTATTGCTTATTAATTTTGATTCAAGTCGTGGCTATAAAGTTTTTTAAAGGATTCGTATGATTGAGAGGAACAAGGGACAGGACAATGCCCGAGAGACTGACCAGATATACATGTGATCAGCACCCAAGGCCCCTCTACATGAAAGTAATACCAGGTAATGGCATTCCTTGTTCACAAGGACGGTGACGTTCCAAGACACCCCTAGAAACTATCAAACTTAAGCGGGTCTCGAACTCTAGTTCAACAGATTCCTAGGCAAAAGCACTTCTAATGAGCTACCACATACACATTAGCTCGATGTCAAAAGAAGCCTTCAATAAAAATAGTTCTCGTAGATTGTTTAAGATTATTTGCTTAGTTTTGTTTATATTTTTTTCGGTGCCCTTATATACTCAAAACTCGACTGAGAAATCTAAGGTTTGATTAGCAAATATAAGCATTCATATATGAAAAGAATGTTAAAGAAGTATTACGACATTGTAAAGAAAAATACACGGTTAAATGTTCCTATTTTGATAAAGATTATATAAAGAAAGCCTGTAAGGATAAGGGATGATGCATATTCAAAACACGGAAAAAATATATAATGCCACGTGTGCTGAGAGCAAAGGTTCTTTTGTGAATGACTCTCAAAATGTGTTGTGGATTTTTTTGTTGGTTGGAATTTTTCTTGTTTATCTCTAAAGGAAAAGGAATTGTTTCGTATTTTTAGTTGTTTTTTCATTGGATGAAGGAAAAAAGAAGAATAAAATGCCTTGTGATTTGGTTTAGAAATTGGCCAGCGTTTATTTATTTATCTGTTTGTCTTTTAGCAAGATTACGTCAAGACATTCTGCCGGATTTTCATAAAATTTTAACGTCGAATAGGTATTATGGTCGGGAAGGTCCCATTCGATTTGGTAAGTGATCTGGATCAAGGTCGTTATTCTTATCATTGTTATTATTATGCAGCAGATTCATTCCCGGTCAACATATGATAAAGGGAAAACTTGGTCCACAGAATTGGGCAAAATGTTGGCAATCTTCATTGGGGGAGGTTTGAAATCTCTGATTTTACTTTTTATTTTATAATGTCGTGAGTGATGTTAACATATATATTTATTCAGCATTGTAATATTCCTTTAAAGCAACCCATAGAAGCTCCAATTGTTACTTGATATCTCAATATGTTTGGCGTTGATATTATTTTGTGTTAGATATTTTGAAAGGTTTCCAAATTTTACTTAACATAGCCATTGTCTGATTTGCTTTTTAAATCTTTCACTAAACTCAAAGACCCTGTATTGGAGATCATAGTTCCTAAAAATTTAAATTATTCTACCTCATTAATCCTTTCTCTTTCCTATGATATTTCATCTTTCATTGCATACTCCGTTGTCATCATCATCTGTCTGTCTTCTATTTATTTTGAGCTCAACATCGTATGATATTTCATGCATTCCGGTAAGCAAACAATTCAACTCCTGTGGTGTTCTGTCTGAAATTACATATGATACTAAGATTACACCAGTTTAGTAAGATCAATGTTACTATATGGACAGTAGTCATGGTATGACAATGAAACAATCTCCAATAGGTTTTATAGATTTGAGAGCAAAGCCCTCAGAAGAATGTTGGGAGTTAGATGGCAGGACAGGATTAGAAATGAAACTATAAGAGAGATTACTCGAGAGCCATATGGGGATGAGACGATGGTGATGGGTAGATGGAGATAGTTTGGGCATGCTCTTCGCGCTTACTAATAGAGATTAGTTCACCAAACGTTCATCTGGGCTCCCCAAGACACTAGAAGAGTTGGGAGAGACCCATGCCTACATGGTTGAGGACTATGAAGTGTGACGTAGGAGATGATGAATGGAGAAGTATTGAATAAAAAGCTCTTAAGACATAGACGACTGGTGAAATGTAACCGAGGCCTTTTGCGTCAATAGGCGTAGTAGGAGATGATAATTTTGAAGGGTAGTCGTCAATTTGCAGCTTACACCATCAAGGGTTTTTCAATTTTCTAAATTCTCAGCCAATATTTAGGTCGTCTATACTCTATACACATCGTATGCGTCTTGGAATTCTTTTTTAGCTTATTTTTTATATAGATAAATGTTTCTTGATAGGATATATGCCATTCACCATCCCGAATGCGACTTACTAAAGTTGGCTTATTGTTAGGTATATTATTCGCGGAGACTTAATGGGAGTTGTCGAAACAATCCTGGTGGTTTTTATCGCTTGGAAATCGAGCTAAAATAATTTGTTTATCATAACCACTTATGATAACCACTAGATCAGAGATTTCATTTATACATACTGATTTATCATCTGTGGAAAAATCTATTCACTGTAAAGATATCTTAATCTATTCACTGTAAATATATCTTTATTTTTACGCACTCCGTGAGAATATGGAAATATATTCAAGTCTATCTAAGAGATAGATTACCCGAACAACTTCATCCAGAATAAAGACTTATTCAGTTGGAAGATAACCTATTATATAAATTTGAATTTTCTGATGCCCGAAAGATGAAAAGATTTTCCTTAAATATATTTCAGAAGAAAAGAAAATATTCTGTCGCGTAACCTTTTAGTGTAAGTGCTTTATCCTTCTTCATTAGCTGAGGTGATTTGGAGGAGTCATTCCTAGAGTAAAGTCAGCCATTATAAAGTGAATTAGATCAAGTTGATGTCATGTCATGTCATGTCATTTGTATGTTGATCCTTCTTGTTTATAATCTTGACATAACTTCGTTGAGGTCAAATGATTTAATTTGTTACCCAAAACTAAGTATTAATAGATTGACTTGTGTAGTAAATTGCTTTTCAAATTCTTGCTGGGGTCTTAGTAATTCAATTAAGACTTGGATTTTTCAATATCTAGCATTTTTTTTCCTTCATCCCTGGACTGAGAATGTTGGCCACTTGCAACGAAATGATTTGAAATCCAACTTTGTTGATTAATAAGAAAACTCTTAAAAGCTCGTAATATTTTTTATTGGCTTTCTTATCACTGGTAATATTTCCTCATAGTCTTATGGAACATTTTGTTAAATTTTGGCTTGAAAATTTTCAGTGGATGGTTATAGAAGAATTAATCATTTATTTCAAGTTTAACATCTGGGTTATGCGCTCGAATCGGATGCAGCAAACGGTTTTTTTTTTTTTAGTTTTTTCTAGGGCCAAATGAGGAACCTGTACAGAACAAAGTCCCAATAAAAGAAAATCAAGGGTAAAAGAATTTAAATACCATTTTTTTTTTTGGCTGCTTCACTAATTCAGGAAGATTTCTTTCCTAACTGTAATAACAGTTTTTAGCATTATTGTAATGAATGAGGTCTGTTAGTGACAATAAATGATTACATTGTATTATCTAACGTTAACATGAGAGGCTTTATAGTCAGCACATTTCCATATCTCAAATGACTTTTCCTTTATTGCAGGTTAAGTGTTAAGTGTCCGTGATTGTCATTCATTCCAGTGAGCCTAGTTAAGGGGAAACTGTTGGATGTCGATAGTAAATGCTAGAGATTGAATGTTAAATAGAAAATAAAACTAAATTAATCATTAATTTTGACAATTAACTTTTTGGCGTAATACCATTTACACACGCCCATATATATATATATATATATATATATATATATATATATATATATATATATATATATATATATATATATATATATATATATATATATATATATATATGCAGGGACGTGCAAGGAACTTTTTCAGGGCAGGTGCTCAAGTGAAAAAAAGGGCAAAAATATAGAAATGAATGAGGCTAAATATATACCGGCTCAATATTCTTTAAAATTTATTTAAAATAGCCTTTAATAATTCAAGAAAGAGATAAATATGACTGATATCACAGGTACCAGTGGGCTATTGTTTTTTATAAACCTAAAATCTATAGTACTGACTACTAGTAGAACTAGGAAATTTAAGATAAGAAAAATTATGCATATTACTTTTACATAAATGACTGCAAGAAAATCAATCAGTATGATCAATACACTTGGCCAATAACCAGACCTTCTCATTTTATATCTATAAGAGAACCCTTCTGTGTGCCATTTCTTTGAATATGCTGATAACTTCACTGTTGTTGATTATGATATCCTTTTCAACTGTTAGCAACAAAAGATCGGATAACCTCTCCTCACTGGACAGGCTTCGTAGCTTTGTCTTCACCAGCTTGAGTTTGGAGAAGGTCCTTTCCACTGTTGCAGTTGTGACGGGAAGAGTGGCATAAATTGTTAATAGTTCAAGCATAAGTAGCAATATCTCCTGAATATTGTTTTCTTTCATCAGGTTGAGCATTGTAGCTGCATTGGTCTGTGGCAGGCAAGGAAATGAGGAATAGAAGATATTTAATTCCAACCGTAGCTTGTCTACCTCTTCTAACTCATAAAACTGGCATAATTTTTGCAATGACTTTAATGCCTCTTCATTCACAGGTTCTTTCCAGTTATCTTGGACTGTCATACAATAAAAGGCATTTAGGATACCCCATGTTGTGTTGTCTCCACCTTTGAATCTTCTTTCTAGCTCTTGTGATATTGTATCTAAAAACACATAAAATAATCTCATACGGTAGTACTCATCCAAGGATTAATATTGCTGATCCTCAGCAGCAGATGTAGCATTATAATTGTATCTTTCAGGCATTTTTCTTCTTCTGCCTTGTCCAGGAATCCCAGATGGGAGGTCGATGGCCATGGATTCAGCTCTCTCTTCAACATTTGTAAAAATCTCCTGAAACTTCTCATCATTTCTTAATTCTCTCAAACTTTGTAGCACTCCATCCACATTTCTGTAGGAGGCAGCCAAATCAAAGTCTTTCTGTTGTAGGGCATTAGAGGCAAATACAGTTTCTTGAAAAACTGGGGTGGTAATCTCAAGACGAACAAGAAATTCAAAGTTAGTACTTTGCAGCAGTATTGAGGCATCCCGTGCTGATGCATCAGGAGGATGTTTTTGCACTATCTCTCCTAAAAATTGCTTCAGAGCCAGGATGACCTTCCTCATGGTTCTAAGAGCTGACTCTCTTTAAGCCCATCTTGTGTCTGATAGCTTCTCAAGTTCAAGTGGGCGGTCTTCTGGATAAATTGCTTTCTGGATCTCCATGAAAGCAGCATGCCGTTTTGAAGAGTTAGTAATAAAAGCATTACAGTTTCTCCACCGAATTGAAAAAAAGTTACAAACTGAATACTTGATTTTGCACTTTCGACTAATACTAGATTTAGGCTGTGTGCATGGCAGTGTACACAGAGTGCCTTTGGGTTCTGTCTTTGGAGTCTGGACTGTAATCCATTGTATATTCCACTCATACTTGCTGCCCCATCATATCCTTGTCCACGCATATCATCTATGTTATTTGAAAGCAATGACACTTGGGGTTTTTTCAGTATTTCTGGGTTTTTTTTTTTAAATACATCAAGGTCAATTTAAATACACTGTCATACTTGCTGAACATTTTCTTGCCAAGTATAGAGTAATGGAGATCAACCTACATAAAATTTCTCTGTTTCTCTGCTTTTCTTCGTCTCTAGCAGCTTGTACTTCCCGATAAGCTGTTTCTAAAGCAATATCTAATGCTTGACTTTGGAACCCTTTCCATCGAACCCTACCAATCATGTGAGATTCTGAACTAGCATGCTCCTTTTATTTTCTCTAAAGCTGTCCTCCAACGGCTTATGCCCTCTGAATTCCAAGCTACTCGGCCCCTGTACTTTTCATCATTCAAAAACAGACGACAGCTGAAGCAGAACATGGCATCTTTCTGAGGTGAATACTCCAACCGTGTTAATTATTACTATTATTATTATTATTATTATTATTATTATTATTATCATTGACACAAATAGGTGGCATAGGCAGCGGGCTTATAATACATCCCTCTCAAAAGGGCACTTTTAATACAGTAGCAAAAGGGGCAGGTGCTTGGGCACCCCTAGCACCCCCCTTCTGCACGTCCCTGTATATATGTATATACTGTGTATATATATATGTATATATATATATATATATATATATATATATATATATATATATATATATATATATATATATATATATATATATATATATATATGTGTGTGTGTGTGTGTGTGTGTGTGTGTGTGTGTGTATATATACAGTATATGTATATATATGTATATACATAATATGAATTGTGTTAAAGCGATATAGAATACATATTCCACCAGTGCATGTTTTCATTTATTATATCGAAGTGAAACTGATAATAAAACTGATGGAAATAATTAGATTGTTGATTTTCTAGTTCTCGCTTAATTTCTATGGAAACAGTGTCTGAACGTGGTTCATGCAGGTTTGACTATTTCGTTGGACCATTTTTATAGTCCTTTATTGTGCAATAGTTAAGTTTTTTTTCTGTTTCCTTCTGATTAAAGGGACCACAATTTTGACGATTTTGTAATGTGTATTTTTTGCATACAGAGATTGTGACCTTTGAAGCCAGAGAATGAAATCTTACCAATAGTAATTGTTTTTGTTTGTTTTTTTAATCGAAGGCCAATAGACCGGGCAAGAAGGAGATTATGCTTTTTGAAACATGATATTGTAATGAATTAATTTATGCATAAGAGTTTGATGGCAAATGGTCAGGGCAGAAAAATCGAATTTGTGGTCCTGTCCTGAATGAAATGTGTAAAATACATGATGACCGAAGAACGAGGTATGTTAGGCTCGAGTATGTCAATGGCTAATGTGTTATTATCCGGTTAAAATAAGATGTCACATGTCGGTTTTAGCGGAAAGACTTGCAGATACCTACAAATTTCGCGGTATATATGTAATTATTTTTTATTATTACATTGTTTGATGGTTGATATGCCTGTAAATTCTTCTACATTATTCCAATAACTTTAAATTCGTGTTCAGTGCGTGAAGTAAGGGAACTTACCTCGAAAGATAATTCTCCTTTTGAAGTTTAAAGCCTCAAGATTTGTGGAGATAAGACCAAAGAGAATTTCTTGAAGAAATGAGACTTTCAAAAATGCAGCGATAACGACTGCTGGAAATGCGTGGGAGAGATCTAGAGGTAGAACTGAGTTCACATATTATCGCCCATACGGTTTTTGAAGACATCTAAAATCAGGGAAACAATTCGGAATAACTCTCTCTCTCTCTCTCTCTCTCTCTCTCTCTCTCTCTCTCTCTCTCTCTCTCTCTCTCTCTCTCTCTCTCTCTCTCTCTCTCTGACTGGTATAAGTTCAAGACATTTTCGTTTAATTTTGTTTTTAAAATTTGAGGTCTAGGTTGTATGTAAAGAATGTAATAGTTGCATTTATGTGTTCGTATTTTCATCCGTTATTTCTATATTATAAAAAATGTATTTTCACTGTTATTCCTCTAGCTTTTAAATTGGTATTAACTCTAAAAAAAAGATGTAGACTTATTCGAGTTGATGAAAAACAATGCTGAGATAATGTAATCTTTTGTTATAAGAGAGAGAGAGAGAGAGAGAGAGAGAGAGAGAGAGAGAGAGAGAGAGAGAGAGAGAGAGAGAGAGAGAGAGAGAGAGAGAGAGAGAGAGAGAGAGAGAGAGAGAGAGCATTTGTGTGGAAGAAAAACAAGGGGGGGATAATTTTATCGTTGAGAGAGAGTTTGATGATGATAAATTGAATGGTGGTATTACATAATAACAGGCCATTTTATCAGTGAACTCGTGGGATTTTAGACGATTTCTTTTCTTTTCGTTAAGAATAGGAGACTTCGCAGGTCTTTATCGTTGACGGATACTTAGCGTGATTGTTTAATGGAGTTTTCGTTTTGTTTTTTATTGGTGCTATTGCTAATTGAGCATTTTTGCGCGTCATTTGTGAGAGAGAGAGAGAGAGAGAGAGAGAGAGAGAGAGAGAGAGAGAGAGAGAGAGAGAGAACTCGGGCAATTGCTAGGGTAGGGGTGCAAATATAGTGACTCTTGTCTCTTGTCGTTGCTTTGTATCTGAAATTACTCAAAACTTTAATACCTTCAATATCCTTTGTAAATATAGGAGGTAAGAGAAAACCTGCGGTGACCATGTACAGTATATACCCATAAAACATCTCTATAAAGCAGTTGAAGACAAAATTAGAAACTCTGTACTTCAACTGCGTATTGCTTTTCGGAGATCCCATTCTTCCTGTGTTTCAATGATGTTTTATATCAGTGTTAAAAGAAAGTAACTTGTATATCTTTTGAAATTGTTGGTATTCATTGTGGTGCTTTGTTAGTAACTTTTTCTTTGCTGCATTATTAAAAAAATATTTCTTTCTTAGAATATTGAAGAATCTAAAATAACACGTTGACCTTGCCTTCTGCCATTCAGTAGTTATTATTAAACCATATATGTTCAGACACTTTATTGATAGAAATTGGCGGTAATTTTGATTATACATCGAATATATTCTTATAGAGCACGTTAAATTGTAATTACTTTATGAATCGATGACACTTTATTTTTATAAAATCCCACACACACACATATATATATGTATATATATATATACATATATATATATATATATATATATATATATATATATATATATATATATATATATGTATATATATATATATATATATATATATATATATATATATATATATATATATATATATATATATATACGTATATATATAATATATATATATATTATATATATATATATATATATATATATATATATATATATATATATATATATATATATATATATGTGTGTGTGTGTGTGTGTGTGTATCATACATATATTCATATGTTTATATATTTGGGTTTTTGCGTAATGTTCATATCATGTATATATAATATGATTGAGGGTATTTTTACGCAATTACAGTAATTTTTTTCTGAAGAACTGCGTCAATATAGTACTGTAAATGCACGTCCTCTTTTCTTGTTTTTGGTTGTCAAAGTTTTTACATTTGTTATCGTTTTGTCTGACTCATTCATTATGATTTTTCTTAGTTTTTGTATGGATTTCATCATCTGTACTTTGTTGGTCGTTTTTGAATAATTTGTTTATTAATTCACATTTCCTATTTGTTTGTGAGGAAACTTTTAATCTTTTCATCTTTTGTGGTGGCCTACGTAGTAACGTCCCTGACTGGGGTTCGAGTCCTGCTCAAATTCGTTAGTTGGTTGCTTTAACTTCACCATCCTTGTGAGCTAAGGATGTGGGGTTGGGGGAGCCTACAGGTCTATCTGCCAGTCATCAGCAGCAACTGCCTAGCCCTCCTTGTTCCTAGCTTCGGAGGAGAGGGACTTTGGCGCTGGTCATAATATATGGTTAATCCCGAGGGCATTGTCCTGCTTGATAGGGCAGTGTTACTGTTCCTTTTACTTTGCCATTCATGAGTGCCCTTTAAACCGTCTGATTGTGCCTTTGTTTTTCACTTCCAACCTAAAGTCTCAAATAAAAACGATCCATCACATTTTCTTTCGCTTGGTCGAAGTTTAGGTCAAACATATGTAAAGTTTCAACGAAATTTGTTAACTGGGAAGAAGGAGAAAGTAAATGAAGTTTTCGAACTCTTGCTTTCAGCTTATTGACTTTTATACAGTAATAGAATAATGAGTCTAATGTGTATAAATACATTGTTAATTGATTACATATTTAATTATGTAGATTCGTCCACTTCAGAATAAATGATGGAAACGTAAATAAGTGGAAATATTTGATATCTGTAGAAAGCCGCTATTATTTTACTGTTCGAGGCAGTTCTTAATTCAAGTTTAGGAGAATTGCTTTGACGTTGCATTAATGAAATGGCGTTAGATTACAAAGGCCAACTTTCCCGCATTCTATTCTTTATCAATATACTGACCACTAATGTACAGATCACCAGGCACAGAATGAGTCATCCTCACTGTTTAATAAAGGGACTAACATATCCTACTTATAACTATTGTTAGTTAGGCAATTCTGTTTATAAATGCAGATTTTACAGGTGAATTCAGCATATTGTACAATTTTTTAAAATCATTAGCTTATCAAAATAGTACTAAAATGAAGATATTGTTTCAATAGTTGCTCTTGACAGCATCTGCTGGTCAATATTAGTTTTATCATAACGAAGTGAAACCTTGGATATAATCGGCAATGTCACTGGTATGTCGGGCCAAGGACTTAGGTCTCAGTAAACCTATCTTTGTTGATTCAGATGTTGTAGATGCGTTAAGCCTCATACGTTCTGGAAGGATTTGGATATAGATTCGAGATTTATTTTTCATCTATCGATTCAAGTTCTATTTTTGAACGGATATTTCAAAGATGTTTTGTTGGTGTCTTGAGACTTGATGGAAAAATCACTCTGAAAATTCCTAGAGTCTGAGAGGCCTTGAGAGATGGCAGCATAAAAGGAAATTGAAGTCACTGTAGTAACAGTAGCGAACCGTCGCTACAATCCAAATCCCTCATATGATGTCTGAGATCTTCAGAATCATGGGAATACTCTCTCTCTCTCTCTCTCTCTCTCTCTCTCTCTCTCTCTCTCTCATAGTAGATATATTACTTTGTTTTCCAAGTGGAGATTTTATTAATCTCATGTATAGAGTACACCTATTATTTTAACTCTACGGTAATCTTTCATCTTTCATGCTATTGTAGTTTTATAGATGAACCTTGTTGATTTGCTAAAAAAAAAATCTTCATAATTATTAAATGTTATAAAAGAGAAAGAAGAGAGAATAGGTAATATAAAATGAAGCATTTCTTCTTCTTGTATTTGGAGCTACAGACGTTTGATAATCCTTCTTCAAGAACTGGTTATACTTGTATGTGAAGGGTCAATATCGAGAGGAGTTTTAAGTATTGAGGAGTCTCACTTATTGGAGGATAAATGGGTTAAAGGGGGGGGGGGTGGCTGAAGGAAAATCTCTTTTGAAGAATCAAGATCGCATCTGATTGATTTTGGTCTAGGCCAGAGAAAATTTGACCATTGCAAACCTGAATAACAGTTTACAGTGGAATTATATTGTGAGAATTAAATTCTTTTTAGAATGTCTTTCTTCATATTAGTTTTTTTTTTCAATAATCTCATTCTGTACCATATTTGCAGTGTTTAATCAAAATCTTATGGATTGCAGACTATTCTGGTTTGTCTGTCTGTATCTTTATTAACATGATAACTTGAAAATATATGAAGGTTCTCTTCCGGTGGACAATTGGTTCTTTTAGATTTGATTTATGATGGCTTTTCTTATTTAGTTATGTTTATTTTAAAGGATGAATTGTGTCATGTTAATGCTTAGTAGTTATTGAGCATTTTTTTGAATCGTGGTCGAAAAAGATCTCCATTTCTGACGCAATGGTGTCACATTTCAGTATATCAACTAAAAAAAAAGAAAGCTTGTTAAGACTAAATTTAAACCTCAACACTGGATTGTCAACAGATTAGAATTGTCAGGTGCAAAAGGGCTGAAATCACGTTCTTCCACCAGCACGTGTGACTGGGTGAGAGGCTGAATGTAATAGCATCTGTCCTTAGTAAGTCATTTCGCTGATTAAACATCTTCAAAAGCTTTTATCTTTTTACGAGTACCAAGTGTCGGACAATTCTAATATGAGGAAAATCTAGTGAGTGCGGAAGTTTAGATTTTGTTACAACAATCGATTTTATGGTAATTTCTTCCAAAAGCGGAGAAAGGAAAGAAGTCAATATTTATTCTGAGGTTCTTTTTGAAATTATTTAATTAAACGACTTAATATTTTCATTTTAGGCTTTTGTGTTCATAGAAATTTAGTCAAAGGTTTAGTCAAAGGTTTTTGCGGGAGATCGTGTCTTTTGCAGCGTCAAGAACAATTCAAAATTACTTATGTTTTGATGTGATTAATAAAAACAATCGAACGTGACCTTGAAACAAGATTAAGGACCATTGATTTAGAAAATACTTCGACCCAGTTGAATAAGTTAACGACACTTGATAAACCTAATATTAGTTACATATTTTGACGATAATGTTGTTTTGTGACAGTATTTTCGTTTATTTTCTTAACTTATAATGTCACAATTTCACTAATTTTTAATAGGAAATTCGGTACCATGGACAAAAAGGCCCATTGTCACAAATTCTGTTTGCTTCTTTGTTGCCATCACTTCTTTCCTTCAAAAAAAAAAAAAAAAAATGAAGTTTTCCATTTGTTGAAGTATTTCTTTCTCCAAACAATTTGAGCATTAAGAAAATATCTATCATCTCTTCTTCTCCCTCGTCTTACAAATGTTTTCGTATTGATCCTTAAGTTCTCGACGGCTGGGGAGATGCTGTCACACAACTTCGGCTTTGGTGATTCAAACTTTGAATCAGATGGCTTTCGGGAATTATACCATGTTGGGTTTGGTTTGATGCTTAATAACAAAGTATTTTCTTCCAAAATGATAGATTACCTTTGTCTGAACTATTGACTTTACTGTATTCACAATTGGAAGGATTTTTAAGTGGAATTATGCAGGGTTATGATATCATACTCGGATTAAAATTTATGTTATAAAGAATATTAGTATACTAGTGAACGCGACCCGGCAAAAAATGAGGGCTAAATATTTCGATATATACACAAGGGCGCACACAGATTCAATCCTCCCCACCCGTCCACCTTTCCTAACTTCAACCCGACAGTTTCGACAATTTGTACAACATTGTGGTTTTGGTGTACCTCTCTGGGTAACCCCCCCCCCTCACCGGATTATGAATACTCCCTCTCCCCCTAGCCTATGGATGGTGAGAGACACTGAGTAGTCTTACGTGATGCAATGCTGCTTAGCGAGAAATATATATATATATAATTTATATATATACATATATATATATATATATATATATATATATGAAACAATCAGATACGTAATTCTTTATTACAGAGGGGAGATTAGTAACTTCATATAGTTCTTTGTGAATTCCCAAGCAACGTGAAAATTAATTTTTCATCATCGTGTCAGATTACTGGACATTGTGTTCTCTTCTTCTCCTTCAAGCAAAAGTGTTGCTGATACAGAACAGCATGTGAGAAGTTCTTGTCATTCTGTTGTCTTCTTTAAGAATCCCCAGTCTCGTTTGTATTGCCCTTGTCTTCCAAGTTATTTCGTTCTTGCTAATTTCTCCGAACGTCGAGGTGCTTGTGTGTAACACCACCAATTTTAGACATTTTTTTTACTCTTGACAGCTTTACTTTCCATTACTGAAGATACTTTTTTCCCTGTACTGTAGATTTCAGTTTTCAGTTGTGATTTCTCTTTATTGGAAAAAATAAGTTTTCAAAAAGCTAATGGATTATATATTGCCAGACGTTAGATAGTACATTGTATATTAGTGTTTCATTATTAAGTGACAGAATATTTTGGAGACCTTTTTTTTGTGTATTTCCTTGGTCGTTGTGGTGTGGTTGTTGAAATCATGGTTTTGTTTTATATGGAAACTGGCTTGTGGAAGTAAATAACGTTTAGTATCTTTTAGATATACGCCTTGATTACAATGGCCGAAAGAATACGAATAAAATAAAAGGAATCCAAGGATATTCCCTTTTCTAGGGCGTTTTATTTCGAACTAACATACACACACACACACATACATATATAATATATATATATATAGATATATATATATATATATATATATATATACAGTATATATACACACACACACACACACACTTGTTTCTTGTTACGACCCGGCCTTGGACAGGATCGCACTATGCTATTTAGAAGTAATTGCTATTTTTCCTGACAATTATGCTTATATTTTCTAAGATGTTAACAGAACCTTCAAATGTATTTGCCACTTTGTAGTATTTTTTTTTTCAGCTGCGTTTTTCATTTGTGTCGACTGCTACCCTGGCTATGAATAGGAAATGAGATCAGGGTTCTTAGAATTTCACAAGTGCTCTCATGTGATCTAAAGGGAACTTCTAATTTACATTTTCCTTGGGTTTCTTACAGTAATAAAAAGACATTGAATTGTGTTTCACGTAGTGTCTGTGCAACAGAAATAAATGCTCAAACAAAACAAACTCGTAAACTATTATCTCCCCTATGCCTGTATTATGTGTTTGTACAATATAATGATAAAAAGAAAGGTTTTACCAACTGCCAAGACACTAATTGTAACTAATTTCCTCTTAAAAGAAGTTCGATGTATATATTTAATATTATTAATAACAGTTTGCCAAATGGAGGGACATGAGAATCACCTTCCTATTGCCTACACATACACCGAATAGTCTGGTCAATTATTTACAGATTTTCCTGTCCTCATACATCTAACTACTCTGAGATTACCAAACAATTCTTCTTCACCCAAGGGGTTAACTTCTGCACTGTAATTGCTTAGTGGCTATTTCCTCGTGGTAAGGGTAGAAGAGACTCTAGCTATGGTAAGAAGCTCTTCTAGGAGAAGTACACTGCAAAATCATACCATTGTTCTCTAGTCTTGGGTAGTGCCATAGCCTCTGTACCATGGTCTTCCACTGTCTAGGGTTCGAGTTCTCTTGCTTGAG
>NC_090727.1:26884302-26886802 GCF_036898095.1 Palaemon carinicauda | reverse complement strand
GAGTAGACGAAGGAAATGATAAAGATAACTTCGAGCTTCATTTATAAGTCTTTCAGCACGTATTTTTTCTCTTTTCTCTTTATGTACATTTCCTCCTTTTTTCTTCCGACATGCAGTTCAACGTCCTCACTTAATCAAGGCCAGGTACTTAATATACCTCGGTCATAATCTCTTTAGCCTTAAATTGCCTCTCATCTCTCATGCCCCAGCGAAGGTCCAGTCCAAATTCTTTCCCCGTAAACATTTAAATAAAGATATTTAACTTCTTAGCTGGAGTATCTGGAATAGTTATAGAGTTTGAACAATTTGCTGAATAAGTTTCATGAATGAAGGTAATTGCATTATTAACTTTCTTTTAAATGTCAGTTACTGTCTCGTGTCACCACATGTATGGTATATATGTATGTATATATAGATATATATATTATATTATACATATATATATATATATATATATATATATGTGTGTGTGTGTGTGTGTGTGTGTATGTATGTATGTATGTGTGCGTGTAAATCCCGATAGATGATACGTGATGAGCATAAAATATGTATCATAGCAAGGGAAGCATAGGGGAAAAGACTTAGTACTTTCATCTTATCTGTAAGAGACTAGACATACTGTACAAGGATATCGTATGTATACAGGAGAAGGGCATCCATAAAATTACATTCAGAGATTAAACATTTCTGGGATTCCGTATTGATGGTTTTTTACGCCATTATGACTACAGTGCTTATTGTCTATGCTTTTATCAGTGTATTCATTGTCGACTTTATATAGTGACTTAGGGCGGTAAAAATTTCCCTTGGCAGTTTCTCTCTCTCTCTCTCTCTCTCTCTCTCTCTCTCTCTCTCTCTCTTCATTATATGAATAATATGCGTCCTTGTAACGAAACCCTGGATGAGACTCACGAGAATAAACTTATACAGTTAACGGGAAAGCATTGCCATATTTTGTCCTATTTTTGCTATTTCGTATTATTATTCCTTTATACAGCCATCTTGTACATTAACTCTCTATATAAATAATATTTCCATTCCATTAATGAAGCCATGGATGAGAATCTGGAGAGTAAACTAACACTGTTAATGAGAAAGTGTTGCGATATTCCTCTAAGCACATGATGTTTTTGATATTTTGGTATATCGTTTATTTTTTTCAGTATCGTAAGATTATCCAAAATAGCTATGGAATTAAAACCCAGTGCTCTATATGGACTTCGAATATGAAGTAACTTGTCGTCGAATCCCCAGAGAAATTGACATCCATCACCTAGATCCTTAGGAACATTTTCCTCTTAACGAGGTATAAAGTTTGTTGGCTCTCGAGCTCGTTACTGCTATCATATTCAAAGTCCAGGTATTGGGGTTTTGGTGTTTAGTTTTTTTTTATTTCTTTAAGTCGTTTTTTGGTTGGTATTGTATATTTCTTTGTTGAGAGGAAAACGAGGCAAACAAAACTGGATAAGACTTCTCACATTAGTAAATAGGAAAAGAGATTATTTTTACCTTAAAGCTTCGGCGTAAGTCAAACGCTTCAAGGATTGAGTTGCATCGGACATACTTCTATTTAAAGCTCTAAATTAAATTGGGGATTATGCAGAGAGAGAGAGAGAGAGAGAGAGAGAGAGAGAGAGAGAATAATAATAATAGTAATAATAATGATAATAATAATGATAATAATAATAATAATAATAATAATAATAATAATAATAATAATAATAATAATAATAATAATAATAATAATAATGAATTCTTTGAGGTGTTTAGGTAGAAATGCCATGTCCAGAACGGAGGCTCAATAGAATATCGGGAAGCAGAGTTCCAATGTAGATTAAGAATTGCCTATTGTGAAAGCTGATTTTAGTACAGATTTCATACTGTGTTATTTTTGGGAAAATTCAAGTTTACCCCTTGCAGGCTAGGTTGACCTAGGCGGCCTTTGAACAGAAGAACAATTTTCAATAACTTTGGCAGCCTATTGGAATCTTCCCTGTCTGGCGATCTGCTGGACAGGAAATCGAGTCCTGCTGAAGCTCGATACTTTTATGTAGTGTCTGCAAACTCACCATCCTTCCGAGCTATGAATGGGGGATTTTGAGAAGCCTATATATCTATCTTCTCAATCATCAGCATTCATTGCCTGGCCTTCCCTGGTCCTAGGTTGGGTGGAGATGGGAGTTGGGTGCTCGCTGATCATATATATATATATATATATATATATGCGATAAAAGTCTATGGCATTGTCACTGTCCATTGTCTCTGCCATTCATGAATGACCTTTAAATCTTTAAAACTTGAAACATGTTCTCTGTTTTTTCTGGTTGGATTATTGAAGGTCTACCGCTTGTTCACTTGTGGCCTCGGAAAGAAATTTTGTCCTCATTCTAACCAGCTAAAACGAGATAACACCTCTTTCCCCTGTCGCGTCTTTCACTTCTGAAAGAGTCGTTTTCTGAGATAATGTGTCTGATAAGAAAGTCTTTGAGATAAAAGCCTC
>NC_090727.1:26864302-26879302 GCF_036898095.1 Palaemon carinicauda | reverse complement strand
TCCCTTCAAAAAAAATTTTTTGGGTCAGAATTTTGATTTTATATTCGTAAAATAATCGACAATTATCCAGCAACCCACCATACAATTTTTATGCATATCCAATAATAATTAGATTAGTAAATAACACCTTGAAATTGACATACCCTTCCTACATTTCAAGTGGCAGATTAGGGAGTCTGAGTCAGTGTGGTTGGCGGCCATTTTGTGGACATATCCGAAGCGTAAGCTGCCCTATCTATATATATTCTTGTTCCCTATAGAATTTGTGATATTTTGGTATATTTTTACCTGCATAAATATCATATTATATATTAAATATATGTATTTTTTTACGAAATTTCTAAGTACTCAAAAAATTACCTTTAGATATGGCCCCTGATATAAATGTAATTTACAAAATAATGAAGATTTTTTTACATATTTCTATTTTAGGATAACATATGTTTATTCCCTAAAAAAATTAGCCACTTCCTATTTCATTTGGGTACCCAAAAAAATTCATGAAATTTGGACAATTTTTTTTGGCCAAAAAAAGTTACCCTTTTTTCTCATTTCAGATCTTCACCTCCATGGGTCTGACTTCATCAAAATACATCAAGATGTGTCCTAAACATTCAAGAATCAATTCCTAAAAGGATTTGTGTATATATGTATAAACTTTTTTTTTATGAATTTTTATGTCAGGTCTTTTTTTTTTCTACTTAATTTTTTAAAATATTTATAATAAATAGTTTTTCTGCAGATGAGTAGTATTTATCTTTACAGTTGTTTTAAGCATTCATTGAAGTTTTTTTTGGCAAAAGAAAAAAGGAGGTTACTGCAAAAACTGATTTTTCAAGAATTTTTTTTGGCGTCGGGGTCGTTCGCGTCCGAGTATACCCTTAAAGGGGTGTCCGAGGACCGTACCTATCCAGGGTTAAATCTTTATATATACTTGATTTTGAACTATAATTATCTCCTAGTTTTCTTTAGATTTTGGGTTATTTAACACGATGTCTTTTTTTCTGGTTTCCAGATTTGGAGATATTAAAGGTCTTTTTGAAATTAGAAAAGTGAGATAGTGAGAGGAACTGAAGGAATTCTCATTAAATTGAATCAAAGTCCGTGTAGCTCAGCAGACTATGCAATGTTTTGTGTAAAGAATTTTGTCTACACTTCTAATATATAGCAGTTAAAGATGTCCTATTTTTATGACAACAACCACAGCAAATTCAGCCGTTTCTATTCCACTGAAGGACCAAGGCGTCAGACATGTCCCTAATTATGCTGGCCACTGCGGATTGAGGATGATTGGAGATCTAGACTGATCGCTCACAGCAAACCAACCTAGTATGGCTGGTCCTGACTCGTACACCTTTGCTGATCAGGACTATACACAAACCCTTATATCACGTGAAGGTATTCCCACTCAGAAATGACATATTTTATTGTTAGAAAGTAAATAAAAAAGGAATTTAGTGTGTTAAGGAAAGAGCGTGGCAGATCTTTTGAATACGCTTCTTAATAGTTGATAAATTTATTCTTTTAGAAATACTCTAAATCATAAAGTCTTTAGGTGGATCGCTTAGACTCAGTATGGGCTCCCATGAACTTTCCAGGCTTCGTCTGATCCATTTCCCCAGCGCTGTTGGGAGCGATTGATCCTTCCATTCCCTTCTTTCTCTGTCAACAGAACTTAATTAGGAATCCTGGAAGGACAATATTTCTTTCCTAATGGCTAAGATTTACATGAGTTATAGAGGGCAGAGTTGTCATGGTGTCCTCCTCGTCAGCTTTTTGTGTGCACTTTCTTAAGGAACGATTGGAATGATTTCACGAGGAATATTCATATATTTATATTTGATGACAGGAGAGGCGATACTAGCCTCATCTACTTTTCCAAAAATATGGAACGAAAATTCAAGTACACAAGTAAAGAATGAAGAATTATACAGAAAATGAAATTCGATATTAAAGAAGTAATGTATGGTACTAAGAAGAGAATATTTATATTTAACTCAAAGTTTTACAGAAACCGTGAGAGATACAAAATATGAGAGAAGAAACATCAGATCTTCCACGGACATAATTAGAATTGATCATAATTATAGTCACTATTTTCCTAAAAGTCCTTGTTATAATTGATAATAGCATAAAAATATTATGATGGTAAGGATTAAAATTTCTCTCGTGAGAATTCGTGTTTGCTTTGCCATGATTTCTAGAATATTTATAGCAACCCCTAGATTCTCCAGCTGGTTCTGAAATCCTGGGACAGGAATGATTAATGATACGAAGATAGTCTTCAATGCTACGTAGTTCTTCAGTCATTGGATTAAAAGACTTCATCTTTTCATTCTTGGAATCTTGCGCATCTCTAATCAACGGTGACATGCAGGGAGATCAAAGGGATATTTAGGGGGTAGGGGTGATCCTATCAAGTATTACGTAAGATTCAGCTCTCTCTCTCTCTCTCTCTCTCTCTCTCTCTCTCTCTCTCTCTCTCTCTCTCTCTCTCTCTCTCTCTCTCTCTCTCTCTCAGAAACACTCGGTTATTTTAAAATATGATCGTTCAATATGTCCTGTGTGTATTTGAAATAGATGTTTTATTCTGTAATATTTACTCATAGCAGCCGCAGTATTATGTAAAAGAAAGCAGTGTTTTGAGTTAAGTCTGTTTTTACATGACATTTAGTTATTTGAGCTTTTTTATCGTTCTAATTTAGTAAATTATCTCCAAGACCGAGTGACAATCAACTCTATAGTGGGATTTCGTTAAGAACCGGCCACACAAACGAACGCGCAAATTTGAAGTAGATCGTTAAGGGAAATGGAAAAACAAAAATGGAACTATATTCAAAGATAACATTAAAATACATGATTCGGTATTTGTGGGTCAATGAGTTTTATGTTATAATTTATTTTAAAAATACTTCTACAAAAGTAAACTAAAGCTTCAAAATAAACGACCTTTTTTGTTGGAATCGTTTCTAATTAGCGCAAAAAAAGAGACAAAAATTGATTAAGAGATAATGATTATCTAGGAGAAGAAACCTAAAAAATATGTGTAAGAGAAATCTGAGGAAAAGATTGGTAAGAGAAATCTGAGGAAAAGATAGGCAAGAGAAATCTGATGAAAAGATGGGTAAGAGAAATCTGAGGAAAGGATAGGTAAGAGAAATCTGAGGAGAAAATGAGTAAGAGAAATCCGACGAAAAGATAAGTAAGAGAAATCTGAGCAAAAGATAAGTAATCTAAATCTGAGGAAAAGATAAGTGTAAGGAACTTGGATAAATAAATAGGCAAGAGATATCCCAAGAAAAATCTCCCGAGGAAATCGGAGTTGGATGTTTGTGAATCTAACGATGAGAGCGAAGTAATGAGAGATAACTGGATGACATCCGTAGTTGGAGGTCCATTAAGGCTATCAAAGAGAAACGTTACGAGGAAGAAGGAAAAAAAGAACAATTCATCTGGTTTGTTACTTTCTTCCTTTTTCTAAGATTTCATTTGGTATTTACAGCACCTGAACGTTACATTAGTTTTTGTAGTTATACATACTGTAGAGTATATTTTTTATGATTATTGCTAATTTCTTTTTCGGGATATTAACCTTATTTGTATGGTATACAGGAGTTAAATGTGAGGTTTCTTTAACGGCGGGATTGTCATTTGGTTTTTTGTAGTGATACATTGAGTACATTGTTTGATTATGTAAGTTATGTGTAGTGGATACTTTGTAGAAATAAAAATAACATTCTGGAAAAAAAAACATTTAGCATTAATTATCAAAATATAATTAATGCTAATTGGTTTTGATAAGGTAGCCTATACCTTATAAATGACAGGCATAATATATTCTGTAGCATAAGTACAGAGATTTGTGAAACAAACAATGCATCAGAAAAACCTGCTTCATGCGAGGGCTCATTATCACAGTTGTTTTAGTGTCCTGGGCTCATAACCCGTTAGCTGTAATCTATATTGACAAGTTTATTAGTGTATTTTGTTAATATTCTTTTATGTCAATGCCCTCTATACATCAAGAAGCTTTTCGATGAAGAAACCAGACATATTTTCACTATTCCTTTTTTTTATGGAGTTCTGGAAGCGAACGACTTTCCCCAAATGACACTGAACTGCAGAAAACTTATTTTCATTATCTTATCCAATTCACGTGTATGTTTGTATAATTTCTACACACAGACATATATATATATATATATATATATATATATATATATATATATATATATATATATATATATATATATATATATATATATATATATATATATATATATATATATATACACACACACACATATATATATATATATATATATATATATATATATATATATATATATATATATATATATATATATATATATATATATATATATATATATATATATATATATATATATATATTTATTTATTGCAGGAAGAAATAGTTCATTTTAGACAGACATTTACCTGATTCAGAAATCAAACATTGATGGTTATTGTTCTCTTGTTGTTAAGATTCTTTTCTTCAAAAAGACAATCACAATTATGACGCATTTCTCTTTATTTACGCCAAATCATTTACCTTCGATGCGTATGTTACGGCATGTTCATAGACGCATGAAGAGTTTGTTCATTTGAACGCAAGTCATAAAGAATATGTCCTTATTATTGACATTCTCTCTCTCTCTCTCTCTCTCTCTCTCTCTCTCTCTCTCTCACATGAAGAGTTTATTCATAGATAATATAGCCTTATTGGCATCTCTGTTTATATATTCTGCCTCTTAGTGTGATCCCCACAGTAACAGAAAAAAGAGAAATTTGGATACGAGAGCAAACTAAAGTAAAGGATATTCTAACAACATGTAAGGAAAAGAAATGGAAATGGGCAGGACATATAATGAGAATAACAGACAATAGATGGACATCAAGAATCACAGATTGTGTTCCTAGAGATTGTAAAAAAAGCAGGGGAAGGAAGAGAAGACGATAGATTGACGAACTAATGAAGTTTTCTGGCGTGGACTCGCACAGAAGGACCATAGACAAACGCAAGTGTAAGGACATGCCGGGGGCCTTTGTTTGGCATAGGACTAGTAAGGGCTGATGATATATATATATATATATATATATATATATATATATATATATATATATATATATATATATATATATATATATATATATATATATATATATATATATATATATATATATATATGTATATATATATATATATATATATATATATATATATATATATATATATATATATATATAATTTATATTCCTCCTACTCTGACGAGAATCACTCGGAAAACAAAACAACAATCTCTCAAGAATTGCTCAAGAGAAGATAAGATCAATTAAATTAAAATATCTTACAATTGTTATAAAAAGGGTAGAGAAATAAAATTGAAAATTATGTTAAATGTTTTATATAAAAAAAATGAAAGTAAATAACACAGTAGAACGTAATAATGATCGTAGTAAGATCACCTAAGAGCATAGGATGACCTGTTGTAGGATTCAGGAAGCCCCTATTTGGTTGCTCTTAAAAGGCATAGGATTTCCTCAGTACGGTACAGGGATAGGATGATAGTGGAAGGGGGGGGGATAGGTCTTCATCCCTTTAGGAAATATAGTTCCTTATGCAAATTCAATCACGCACGCATAAAAGGCGTCGAGAGAAAAATATTCTATTTTTCCCTATTTTTACGTAGACAAGGAAAACGTATTTCATTCTATAAGGTAAAAATATAAATTTGAAATTCCGTTTTTTTTTTTTCTTTTGTAAAGTGACTCAAATTTCATAGTGGCCGGGAAAATATACAGTACGTCTTTATCTTTTGAAAGAATGTACCGTTGGTTCATTTGCTGTTCGGGACAATTTAGATATCTTTAAATTGTAGCATGTAAATGTTTTTGTGGCTTTTTGTGCAAAGATATTGTAGTTATTTTAGCATTGTGTGTGAGTTGTAGCCGTTTTAGAGGCTGTGCACTAAATGCAAATTGTGGAGTAGCCAGTAAGTTTACCCTTCTAGAAGAAGCCTTCTGAACGTTGTAAAGACTGTGCATTAAGTGCTTGAGGTTTTGCAGCTTGTGATAGCCTTCTTTGATTATTATTTTACAACTGTTGAATTGTTTTGATCATTTTATGAGAGAATATCATCATTACCATCATCACTATCATCATCACTTTTGTTTTGCTTCAACCAATGATCTTAAGACCAGTTTCCATTTGCTAGATTTCCAAACATTATTTCCCACTTCCCTTTGTGTGATTTCTTATCATTCTCTCTCTCTCTCTCTCTCTCTCTCTCTCTCTCTCTCTCTCTCTCTCTCTCTCTCTCTCTCTCTCTCTCTCTCTATATATATATATATATATATATATACATATATACATATATATATATATATATATATATATATATATATATATATATATATATATATATATATATATATATATATATATATATATATATATATACATATATATATATATATATATATATATATATATATATATATATATATATATATATATATATATATATATATATATACATATATTCCACTCCCGGTAATGAATTAGAATTATTGATTTAATTCTATAAATAGGTGATGCAATAAAGATGATTATCCAGGCCGGCAATTAATTTTGGTCAAATTATTGCCATTAAATAAAAAGCTTCCTGATAAGAAATTACGTTTCATATTATCCTACTTTCATTAGAGCAGTACATGAATAACCTCGTTCCTTTAACAAGTAGTTAACATTATTATTATTATTATTATTATTATTATTATTATTATTATTATTATTATTATTATTATTATTATTATTATTATTGGCCAAGTTTCAACAGTCATTACTCCAAATGAAACAAATAAAACATTGTTTATAGTAACAACGAAGCAAAGTTCGACAACCAGTTGAGTCACTAATATGAAAACATCACATCCCTAAGCGTTAGTAATCTATGATGTTATCACTCGTAATATGGCAGAGTCGTATTCCCCTACAAGTATACTCCGATTGATGCTCCCGGAAGTGTTTACTGAACCCGAACAATACCGCTCGAGGCATTGATCACCGGTGTGGTGTGGTTCAGATGGCCAGGAAACCAGTCACCCGTTGATACACTACTGCTAGAGAGTAATTTTTGGTCCTCTGAATGGCCAAACAATACCACATTGAATGCTGTTCTCTGGTTACGGCTCATTTTTACTTTGCCTACACAGACACCGAATAGTCTGGCCTATTCTTCATACATTCCTCATACTTTACTATGATGGCTGCTTTTCTGATCCCATACAGCAGGGGAACCCCACTCTCTACAGGACCTCTACTGTCGTTTTATCTTATTTGTTCAGAGTATCTAACGCTTCATGTCTCATATTCTTCATTTATTGTTAAATCGTCACTGTCAAAAGACTCATGAAATAAGAAAGTCTTCATTTCCTCCTGAAAGCCTTAATTTCTTCAATAATGGGAGCTTATTATATAGTCTCGGTGCCGCATATTTAAAGGCTCTAAAGCCTACAATAGACATATATCTAGGTTCCAATAGTTTGAAGCCATCTGTAACTATTCTCGTGTCGACACGATTTGTGGGCTGGGCGATATGTAGCAATACTCTTCAGTATTTTGGACGACCGGTTCCGATAACTTGGTGGGTTATTGTACATATTTTAAATTCATTTCTCGCTTTAATCGGCAGCCAGTATAAATCGATTTGTATAGGGGTGATTCTTTCTCTAGGTGGGACACCTTTTATCAGTCTTGCTCCTCTGTTTATTATGTTTTGTAATTTTTTAAGTTACACTTCTGGTAAATTGTAATAGATAGAGTTGCAGTAGTCAATCCTGGTGATAATAGTTTATCACAAGTTCATTTACGGAATTTTCGTCTAGGTACTTTTTATGAACGCAATATTTCTTTGATGATAATCAGCAGTTTTTATTACATTATTCATTTGAGCATTCAGAGACAGATTACAGTCAAGAAATAAACCTAGATCTCGAACTTTACTAGATATCGGCACCGAGTCATTATTTATGTTCGTTTGAATATCACCTAAGTTTCTCACGCTGTTTCTCTTGCCCTCCACCATGAATTCAGTTTTGTTCTCATTTAATTTTAGTTGTTTAAATATCATCCATTCTCTTACACTATCAAGGATTAGGTTTAGAGTTTCAGTAGTGTCCTGCATATCATTAAAAGAGAAGTAATATAGTGTGTCATCTGCAAATAGTTTAAACTTCACGCCCTGCCTTTGTAGTATTTTCGATAGACCAATAGTATAGATTCAGAATAAGATTGGGCCAAGTACACTCCCCTGGGGTACCCCTCTGTTTAAGGGTTCATATGATGAATAAGAGTTTCCAATTTGTACACAGTAATTTCTACCAACGAAGTAGTCTTTTAGGTATTCGAAAGCTTTATATTCAACACCTGTGGACCGTAGATCATTTAGTAGCAGTTCATGCACAACTGTATCAAAAGCAGTACTGAGATCGAGCAATATTAAAATACCACATTTATTTTCATCCATCATTTCTAGCATATCAGAGCAGATGGCTGTCTCCGTAGAGTATAGTTTTCTGTAAGCAGATTGGTTGTTAGGCAAAGCTTCTATCACTTTTAAGTGGCTGACTAGTTGTTCAAGAATTACATATGCAAGCACTTTTGAGACAAAGGATAGATTTGAAATAGGTCTATATGAGCTTAATTCCTGGGGGTCCAGTGCATTTTCAGAACTGGTGTGACTATAGCCATTTTCTTAGATTTAGGAAACTTACATTCATCAATGCTTGCATTTGCTATTCTCATTATTATTTCGGCTAGACTAGAAAAGTTTCTCTCTCCAATTACTTCAGATATTGGCATAGGATCGATCGCGCAGTTTGTTTTCTTTGCTCTCTGGATAATTCTGGTGATGTCATCTTGTGTTATGTTGTTAAGTCTTATCAATTTTGTCTGTGTGCCTGGTGTCTTATTAATCTGATGTTGAGTATTTACAAATGACCTGGTTATGTTTTCACTTTTGTTTTTAAAGAATACTAGACAATTATTTGCTAGTTCCTGGTCACTCTATCCACCAGGTAGCTTCTTTTCTTTTACATTTCCCATTATACCATTCAGGAAACGATATAACTTATCTATGTCAGTTGCTGCTTCGAGGATCTTTCTCTTATAATTTTCACTTTTTTTCCTTCTTAGTAGGTAGTTATATTGACACGCAGCAGTTTTGTATCAAGTACTTTCAGTTTTTAACCTATTCCACTTTCTTTCTTTACGTCTTTTTTTCCTCTTTTATACCAAAGTCTCTCCATCAAACCAAGGAGATTGGCCTTTTACGGTTATAGTCTTTTCCATCGGTGGGCACATGGTATCATATTCACTTTTACTCACTTTATTGTAAGTGGTCATAAGACAGTTAGCACACTTAGCTCCTAACAGACGTTGGTCATCATGATCACAGGGAATGTTGATAGCATCATTTATTTTCTTTGTAACTTCTTCAATAAATACGGTAGGAGAAAATTTTTCATTTATGTCTTAAGTATTTTTTTACTGATGCGTGTTTCTGTTGAGGTAGACTAAACGTAATAAGTTTGTGTACTGGGGAGATAGTACATTTCTCTTCGACTTTTATATTAGATACAATATTATTCATGTCATCACTTATAACTAAGTCTAGCGTATACCCAGTTAAAGTAGTTGTGCAGTCGACATTATTCAATAGTCGATATGATTCTAGTAGCTCTCTAAATGCCAAAGCGTCAGGATTAGATGCCATCCATACAAAAATTGAAGTCTCCACAGACAACTAATTCGTTTTTCTCCATGATAATCATCTCAATGAGAGCACCGAATTCTTCAAGAAAGATACTAGAGTTTGTTCTAGGAGGTTTGTAGATTGTTACAAAGGATATTCTTCTATTTTTTGGCGTAAATTTTATTTCTATATATTCAAAGCTTGTTACACTAATTCTTTTTAACGTTTTGAGATTTGAGTAACTTATATGAATAAAGAGTCCGACACCCCCACCAGACCTACCTTCTCTCGGTATATGAAAGAAGGCATGTGTGTGGGGCGTCATTTCAGTGATCTTTGCCTGTCCAAGTTATTTAGCCAAGTTTCAGATAATGCTAGTATATCTAAATATTTCTCCTTTATCAATTCTCGAATTTGAACAGTCTTTTTACCTTCAGATTGTATATTTACATAGCCACAGTTTATGACATCCCTAGTAACCATGATCAGTATTTTCCGCTAGTCTTTTCAATTCCAAGTCAAAAGCATTTCAGTCTCTAGAATTTTCTGTGTGGTCACTTGGTCTGTTAAACTTTGTGAATTTTATAAACTTTGCTGTGTCAGATCTAATCCAAACAGTTGATCACCAGATCGAATGGCGCAAGTTACACAAACCTCTAAACTTGTTAGACTGTGGATCTTTTGCAAAATCTGTTCAATTATTACCCGTGACGAGATCCACTCTAGGTAGAATTTTCACAGAAATATAATCGTAAATGTGAACGAATGCTGATAAAAAAACAAGACATCCAAGCGTTAACTAAGTAAAAGTTTTGTCTGGATATTTTTTTGCCTCTGAAAATGAAACCGGTTTTTGCCAGTTGAAAACCGGTTTTTGCCAGTTGAATCATCATAACATTTCAGGACAAAAGTAAAAACTTCAAGTTAAAACAAGGGTATTAGCCACGCCCCCTACATGAGTTTTAAACCTAAGATAATTCATTCATTAAAAAAAAATAATTAAAAAAATGACCTTTAAAATAATTCTATAAGAAAAATAACAAAGTCAAAACTTGGCATTTTGTCAGATTTCTTAAGTGAAGGTCGAGTTAAAATATACGGTAAAAATGAGACAGATATCACGATTTCACGGCTATTTTGTGAAGGTTTTGCGACTAAAACCACTTTGGGAATAAGTTCTAGGATTTCAACCTAAAACATATCATATATATAAAGATAGAATCGAAACAGCTTATCTGGTGAGGTAAACAAACAAAATCTATTCCCTGTTGTTTGTGAACAAATTTCTTTTCTGTTGTACGTAGTAGGTTGGCCAAGGCACCAGCCACCCGTTGAGATACTACCGCTAGAGAGCTATGGGGTCCTTTGACGAGCCACACAGTAAGTACTTCATTGGATCCTTCTCTCTGGTTACGATTCACTTTCCCTTTGCCTACCCATCACCGAATAGTCTGGCCTATTCTTTACAGATTCTCCTCTGTCCCCTCATACACCTGACAACACTGAGATTACCAAACAATTCTTCACCCAAGGGGTTAACTGCTGCACTGTAGTTGTTCAGTGGCTACTTTCCTCTTGGTAAGGGTAGAAGAGACTCTTTAGCTATGGTAAGCAGCACTTCTAGGAGGACACTCCAAAATCAAACCATCGTTCCCTAGTTTTGGGTAGTACCATAGCCTCTGTACCATGGTCTTCCACTGTCTTGGGTTAAAGTTAACTTGCTTGAGGGTACATTCGGGCACACTATTCTATCTAATTTCTCTTCTTGTTTCGGTAAAGTTTTTAATAGTTTATATAGGAAATATTTATTTTAATGTTGTTACTGTTCTTAAAATATTTTATTTTTCCTTGTTTCCTTTCTTAAACAGGCTATTTTCCTTGTTGAGGCCCCTGGCCTTATAACGTCCTGCTTTTCCAGCTATGGTTGTAGCTTAGCAAGAAGTAATAATAATAATAATAATAATAATAATAATAATAATAATAATAATAATAATAATAATAATAATAATTATAATAATAATAATAATAATATAGAATTTTTTTATACCCAAAGTTGTATAGCCAGACTTTTCCCCATTCTCGTATATGGCAATAAAAAAGGGGACGTGTTTGACCTCTCTAAAAATAATTAGATACAAAATGTAGGAAAAGGTGGAACGAATGGTAAAAGTCACGAATTTTTTTAATATGAAAAAAGGTAAAATAAAATAACAAATTGTTTCACGGTAAATCATAATAGATACATAAAATATTCAAAAGATACACAATAAGTAAAGAAAAACGTAAAATATTCAGGAAATGAAAGAGTAAACTGAAGGATATCTAGTTCAAAACGTTTCCAAATACCATCTCTCTCTCTCTGATATATATATATATATATATATATATATATATATATATATATATATATATATATATATATATATATATATATATATATATATATATATATATATATATATATATATATATATATACATAATATATATATACGTATATATATAAAATATATATATATATATATATATACATATTATATATATATATATATATATATATATATATATATATATATATATATATATATATATATATATATATATATATATATATATATAACTGATGAGTCGTAGATGAAACACGTGTGCAAGACAACTTCAACAATGTTGACTATTTCATATGCATACAGAAATGTCCTGTAAGAAGGGTAGTGTGTCAGATTTTCTTAAGCAGAGGAATTTCCGCGTTCCCTCTTTGCAACGTCCCTACGTTTTACCCCTCTAATATAGCTCCGCTCCCGCTTCTGTTGATAAACTATTTCATTCTACAGCTAGGGGAGCGTCCCGATTTGTAACTTACTTCTTAATTACCTCCCCAGCCATGGTACTGAGCCTCATGGCTCAAATTCAATCAATCCAAATCCTAAACGAAATGGTTTATAAGCAGCTTGTTTACCCACCCCCCCCCCTAATAGCAGAAGCCTATCGGAAACGTCCCTGATCTCAATATGTTGGGCTGATTCATTAGAAGCTATTGCCTGGCCCTCCCTAATTCTAGCTTGGGCTCTGATTACATGGACAGTCTCTAAGACATTGTCCTGTCCCTTGCCTTTATATCACAGCAATAAAATTGAAACCCACAGTAAAAAAAAAGTAAAACTAGAACAAGGTTATTCCTTCGTTGGCGATTCCCTTTCTTTCCAGTACATCTTTCATGCCATCTAGTCATCTATTTTAATCCTAATCGAGTTACCCATATATCTCCATTCAACTATCTTTCGTTCGTTCGCCTTGCTGCCATATTAGATGTCTGTTAACGTCTTTAGTGTAAAACGGTATTTGTCATGAAACTAACTTTTCACATTTCCAGCCCCCATGTATATGGTAATTTCTACCCAACAAGTATATTGTAGTCATGCTTATATGTATGAACATTCCTACGTCAGCAAATTTCTTCAAACGTCTACTTTCTATTTGTATTAGTCACAGATATTAGAATTTAAAGTCACACTGAACATTATCCACAGTGAAATAAGTACAGACTTTGTAGTTAAGGTATCTTTAATCCTTCATTCCGTTAAACTAAGGAACGACCTCCAATAAAAAGTTTTCATCTCTCTATATTCATAAGAAGAGACACATCTTTATGTTACTTATAAAGTAAACAGAGGGGGAAATCTTTGCCTTAACCCACTTTCGCTGGCTGCTTTAATCTCTTATTCACAGAATACTTCAACTAAACTCTGAACGTCAGGTTTGGAAAGGAATATCTATTTACGTTTTGTTGGAGTATTGCTCAATTTAATCCATTCGATTTTTTCATTTTTCTTTCATCCTCTTCATCATCGTTTGCAGCCTATAACAGTCGAATAATAGCCGAGTACCATTTCCACTGATTTTATCAACAGAGGAATACTTGTTCTAACACATATAATGCACTTACATCTTTTTTCTCCATTCGCTCTAAATAGGAGAGAGAGAGAGAGAGAGAGAGAGAGAGAGAGAGAGAGAGAGAGAGAGAGAGAGAGAGAGAGAGATCCTCTGACTCGATAGCAAAGGTGTTGTTGATATTTCAATGCCAGGTCGGATAAGATGTGAATGTAAACAAGAACTCTGATAAAGGGCTTCAGGAAAATCTCTCTGGATCAGCATTGGGAATTGTCTTCCTCGGAGATAAATATTATCCGATTTCCGGAGGGGGAAAACATGAAGGAAAATATGAAAGCAAATCTATAAATATGAATGCAAAGCCTTTATTGCAAAATGTTCTTCAAGACTTTTTATATTTTTCTAACTTTTTTTCATCACGGGTTAATTTATCACATTCTTTATTAGTTTACAAGTTTCAGTATCTTTACAAGCTTCTTTTTTAAAAATAACGGGATCTTGCTATAGTTTTCCCGATTAATGTTAGTCTGAGAGCATTTGCTGGTCATCTGAAATGTTTGAACATTTTAATTGAAAGACTTCAGCTTGTAGTCTTAAGTTAAATACCAATACCGGATACATATAGAAAAAGTAGGTATTAGCAATTTACCATAATACACTTTCTGGCTTTACTTCATCATCATCAATATCATTAGCTGATATTAGTCGACTGCAGGACATAAGGCCCAAGACGTGTCCTTCCACTTGCGCCGGTCTATGGTCTGTAACCAGTTTATACCAACAAATTTTCTTAGTTCCTCAATCTATCGTCATCACTTTTTTCCCCAGCTCCTGCAATCTGAAGGGACCCATTATATTACTCTTTATATCCATAAATTACCCGTCATTCTCATTATATGTCTTGGCCATGCCCTTTTCTTTTTTAGCTTGCTTTTTATCCACGTTGCTCTTTTTTAGTCTCTAACTGTTATTTCCATTATTATTCTTTCCATAGCTCTTTGAATTGGAAATAGCGTATGTTCTAAGGCTTTAGCAAGGCTCTAAGTTTCGGATGAGTAAGTTAATACTGGTAAACCATCAGATTAAATACTTTTCTTTTTGGAGAAAGTACTATTTTACTATTCATAATCTCATTTTTTTTCTACTAAAAGCTCTAGATCCAATGCTTACCCATCTTCAAACTTCGGTCCCATGTCCTAGGGAAACACTTGCTGTCTGTCATAAGTATAAATATTCATAAATAATCTCTAGAGGATCGTCCTACACCCATATTTATTGTCTCTGCATTTTCATTGAACATTATTTTTGTTTTCCACATTAATTTTCAGCCCAACATT
>NC_090727.1:26849302-26856802 GCF_036898095.1 Palaemon carinicauda | reverse complement strand
GTTAAACAGATGCCTTCTAAACTTTAAACGATTGTAATACTTTGATGAGACAGAATCAAACTACTTTTTTATACTGTTTTGTTCTAAGAATGATTATCCTATGCTGTGTTCGGATAATTTTCGTACTTGAGCAACCTAGATCTTTATTTGACAGAAGAAAAAAATCTGGTATTGTATGCATAACCTTTCCTCGATCACTGAGGGGTTTCCAATGATTAAAGGGTACTCCTGAGAGACAGATGAAGATGGAAACTGATACCGTTTTGGCACAATTATCGTAGACTCCAGCCATATTCACATGTTTAGAACATAAGCTATCTCTCCAACCAAGCTATGATTATACGTAACAGCTACTTTTTACTCATCAGGTAAATATACGCCTTCGAATCTTTCAGGAGCAGGAAAGTCTCTCTTTTTTTTCAGTTGGGAACGTGGCTTGAATTCGGAGCCCACAGTCTTTAATTTTGCGCTTTTTGTTATTTCAACCAAAGTAAACAAAATCAGGCCAAAATTAATACTTCTCACATTTCGCTATTCATCTCTCTTTTTTACCAAGATAATGTTGTGGCTGAATAAACATCACATTATCAAATTTTAAATTAACATAATTTTCGGAATGAAAACCTGGATATGTGACCTGACAGCCAAATCCCCCCAAAACATGAAAAGTAGCTAGGATATTTTAGCTTGATTCACAAACTGGCTAGTATTATAATAGCTAGTGCCGTATTTGATAGTATGAGAGAATATACTGTATTAGATGGTGCCACGGCGTGACAGGAAAGTTAGTTGTATACTTCAGTTAGTATTAAAAATGTTTGTTACACAAAATCCACTATTTCACTTATTAGAGCAAACTTCATATTTCGCCCTTCACCATTACATTAAGTTTTCCGGTTGCATTTTATGGTATATTTAAAAAATATTTTAAAGTCAAACCATTCTGTCATGGCCGCTGAGAAGAGCTCATTTCCAAAAGGTATCGTGTTCGAGTGTAAACACTTGGTTCATTTTCCCTTGAAGGAATCACTCTTTAGAGACAAGTCGAAAACCTTTGAAAACAACGATAAAGCCAGACTAAAAGATTAGGCACCCCATATCCCTCACCCTTTCTTTACAACTGTACTAAATCGTCTAAATAAAATCATCTCTACAATACTTCCTTGGTTATTGTCTTTTTTGCAGGTACACTACACTATATATATATATATATATATATATATATATATATATATATATATATATATATATATATATATATATATATATTTATATATATATATATATATATATATATATATATATATATATATATATATATATATATATATATATATATATATATATATATATTAAAAACGGACATCAGAGCATAAACAATGCTTGTAATGACCCTGGAAGGGTTTCTTTATCTCCAAACTTATGGCGGTCGGGTCACATCTGTCAATCAATGGTCATCCAGCTTATAAGATTAGGATTTCTTTAAGGAAGAGTCAGTTTAATCTTTGAGGTATCTTTTTCCCACCCCTCTCTCTCTCTCTCTCTCTCTCTCTCTCTCTCTCTCTCTCTCTCTCTCTCTCTATATATATATATATATAATATATATATACTGTATATATATATACATATATATATATATATATATATATATATATATATAATATATATATACTGTATATATGTATATATATATATATATATATATATATATATATATATATATATATATATATATATACATATATATATATATATATATATACATATATAAATACAGTATATATAATTATACATTTATAAATACAGTATATATATATATATATATATATATATATATATATATATATATATATATATATATATATATATATACATATATATATATATATATATATATATATATATATATATATATATATATATATATATATATATATATATATATATATATATATATATATATATAAGTAGATGATGAATGAAGAAATGTTGATTTGAAAGCTCAAGATAGAGAAGAATGTCGAAATCTAACTGAGGCCCTTTACGTCCATAGGCGTAGGAGGAGATGATATATATAAATATATATATATATATATTGTTATGTTAAAGTAGGTTATTTAATTGTTTATAAATAAATTCGGTCTTCGGCAGGAGTAAAAGTTAACTGCCCTTTTCATAAGAGTTCGGTGATAACCTTCGCTCCTCCTCCGTCGTTAATTAGTGAATTGCCATTAACTCTTTTGTTTATTTTTCTTTCCGAGTGTTTGGTGTTTAGTGAGAGCCGTGGACGAGACTACTACCGCCTGGAATGTTCAGTTCGGACCGTGCCTTGATCACAGACGTATATCCTAATTCAGCAGCCATTGGTAGACGCCTCTTTTATTCCCTCATAAGGAATTGTGCCTTTGGAGGATTATCTCGCTGGTGTCTTTGAGCCACCCGCGGTAAATTGTACACTTCGTTGGATCACGGACTACGTATGCAGGGGTTTTGTCACCTGCGATAAGCCACCTCGCTTCTTACGTCCTGCAAGTGTATGTGTCACTTGTGACCTTCGCTTGACGTTATTTTCCCCGCCTGAGGATTCTGCGGGAAGACGGTGCCGTCGTTCCGTCCCGGCACTGTTGGAGGTACTATTGCCGTGATCCAAGAGCGTCATCACATCTGTTACGCTGCTCGTCTGTGGACCAAGGGTCCGTGAGGAGGAACGTAGGGAGGCATTACCCAGGTAAAGTTACGATCTTTTCATTATCGTTATGGATATGCCCAGTCCGTTTTCCTGGTGTTAATGATACTCCCTCTGATGCTGATGAATGTTCGTCCCCTCTCTGTCGTCTGATCCATGTATGGATAAGTACTGTTGAGTTATTTCACAGATAGATAATACAGTGTTGGGTTTTTTACATGTATATATAAATTATGTCTCTGCATAATTCTTTTGTGAAGGTATCCAAGTGTTTATGCATTTAGTATGTGGCATGTGTACTTGTATGCTGCCTTGTGTTATGTTTTATTATTTGGTATTTGGTTTAGCTTTAAACGTTTGTGTGTAGGTAGGTAATTTTAAGGTTTTCTGCCTTTTCATTTCTCCTGTCTTCCTTATTCCTATATGTTTAGTAATAGGGTAATGGTTTGTTGATATTTGTGGGCCCGGCTTAATATATGAGCCATACTTTTGATCTGTTTAGTTTTTCTTTGTTAGGGTTAAGATTATTGGATATAGGTCATACTTGTGTATTTAGAGGACTCTGTATATTAGTCCTCCAGGACATTTTTTTTTTTTTACTCATTGTTGTTTGTCTTAGGAGCTTTTTGTTACTCCTGGTGCAAGGTTGAATTTGTTTAAGTGTATTGTAATAAATATTGTTAGATTTTTCCAGTGTTTTTGTTCTGTCTTCCCTCAGTTCACCGTGTTACATAAATAATGTACTGCCTACGATTCCTTTAAAAAAAATCAAAGTTTAAAGAACCAGAACTACGGCCTACACAGGTCGTAACAAGTGGCGACCGTGACAGGATCGTACCCAGGTGTACTCGGTGTTTGGGGGAGCAGTTCAGCTCTGGAGGGATTTGACAGTATTTATTGTTGATATTTGATTTTTGGTTTAGTTGCTTTCCTTCCCCATAGGATATTATTTTCATTAAAATGAAGGACTTTACATTTGACCCGTCGGAATTCTTGGGTTCGGCTGACTGTTTGAAATATTTAGGAGTTTTGACCAGGGCTTATTTGGTACAGTGTGCCCGGTGGTTGGAGATCCCTCATAAGTCCTCTGACACTCGGGCCAATTTGTTAAAATTGGTTAAAGAAAAAGTGTCCCAAGATTTGGCTGAGGGTAATGAGGCCGCTAGCGGCCTAGCCAGTGATTTTGAGAGTGGCACTGATTTTGGGTCGGACCAAGAAGGATCCATAGTCGACGATGTGAGCATAAATCCTGGTTTGTCCCTGTTCGCTGATTCCCCTGCCGTAAAGGTTATGTATGAAGGTCCGGCCAATTTTCCTACTCCGGCCAGGGATGTTAAAAATTTTAATATTTCAACTAACCCCTTTTTAGCTGAGGAGGCTGTTCCCAACCATGTAACACCTTCTGCTCATGTAATGGGGCAGGAGGAGTTCCATGTAATTTGTAAGAGAATTGAGTTATTGAAGCTGCAGTTTGAGGAGAACGAGAGGGCCCGGAAACATGAGATCGAGTTGCTCAAGCTTAACCTTGAGTTGGCTAAGGTGCAAGGGTCCCCTAATCATGTTAGTTCACCCAATAGCTCATCATCAGACAAATTTAATATTTCGGGTGCACTTAAGTTAATTCCAGTTTTTGATGAGGGGAGCGTACCAGAATTTTTTAAAGCTTTTGAGAGGGTTGCTACCCGGTTGTCTTGGCCCACAGAAATGTGGACGGTACTCATACAGTGTAGATTGACGGGCAAGGCAATCCGGGTATATAATGCATTGGAAGAGGGCCTTGCCAGAGATTATGACAAAGTAAAGGCTTTGGTTCTCAGGGCCTATGATTTGGTCCCTGAGGCCTATCGCCAGAGATTCCGAACCACTGGCAAGCCCAATTCTATGTCTTATGTTGAGTACGCTCGTCTCAAGGAGGAGCAGTTTGACAACTGGCTGAAAAGTCGTCAAGTTGCTTCCTTCTCTTCCTTGAGGGAACTGATGGTACTGGAGGAGTTTAAGAAGGTGTGTAGTAAAGAATTGAGGGTTCATCTGGAGGACACTAAAATTTTAACTTTGTCAAAGGCGGCTCAGGTAGCTGATGAGTTTGTCCTGACCCATCGGGCTGGGTCAGGTAACTTCTCGTCCTCATACCCTAATAATAATAGTAATTTGTCTTCTAAGTCGAATAATCCCTTTAAAAACCAATCTAGTACCCCAAATAGTAGCATGAGTAATCATGTTGGTAGTGGCTTCAGAAAGGACTTGAGTGGTGGGCACACACTGGTTTTTTCTAACAGTGGCAATTCGGGTAAAACTAATCAAATTAGAGGTAATTGCTTTTGGTGTAATAAGCCAGGGCATCGACAAGCTGAATGTAGAGCCAGGAGCCGTTACCTCCAAAAGAATCAAAATAAGAGTCAAAATAATGTTAATCAGCCTACGCCAATCTCGCTAATTTCAAATAATTCTATTTCAGAGAGTAAGAATGGTAAAACTGTTGATCCCCAGGTTAGTAGTGAACCAGATGTAGGTAAAGTAAAACCGGTATTGTGTGAGTCCACTGGTAATTTATGACCATTTAACAAATATGTCTACCCCGGAAAATTGAAATCTGAAACCTCTACACTTTATGTTAAGTTCTTGAGGGACACAGGATCCGCTAGATCTTTGGTGTTGGCAGGGTCCTTGTCTAACTTAGTTCCCTATACTGGAGAATACGTGGTCCTGGGAGGATTTCCCGATACGGTGGTATCTGCTCCTTTAGTAAGGGTGGAGCTGTCCTTCCCAGGGTATCACAAGGTTACTGAGCTGGCAGTAGTTGAGAGCCTGCCGATACCAGGAATAGACGGAATCCTTGGGAATGATATGTTGAGTGCAGAGGGGCAGGAATTATTTCCTATTGTTTCGGTCACGGCTTGCCCTGTGGCAATAACTACTCGAGCCTCTGCTAAGCGTGCAGCAGAATCTGATAATGATGATGACCTAGATTTAAGTAATTTAGAAGTAGAGGTAGAGAAGCCCGGGCTAGTAGAAGGTAGTAGTAGTAGCAGTAGTTCTAGTTTTGGAGTGTTTAAATTATTGAAATCCGATTGTGACCGTCTCTCTTTCATACAGGCTCAAAAAGATGAATTTTCATTTGAGTTAGGTAATACTGACGATTTGACCAGGCCCAGGTTTGTGGTTTTGAAAGGATTGTTGTATAGGGTCAGTCGTCCCCCAACTCATCAACTAAATGTGACTTCTTGTTTAAGACAAATTGTCGTACCTACCAAGTTTAGGGAGGCTGTGTTAAGCCTTGCACATGAGGACTCCTTTTCTGGCCACTTAGGCTTAAGCAAAACTTTTTGTAGGTTGAGTTAATGTTTTTGGTGGCCAGGAATGAAGTCTTCGGTGAAGAAATTTGTAAGAACTTGTGAAGTGTGTCAGGTGATGGGTAAACCCAATCAACCTATTCCCAAGGCCCCTCTTAACCCAATTCCTTCAATTGGAGAACCCTTTGCAGAATTGGTAATTGATGTGGTAGGACCTCTGCCTAGGACGAAGTTAGGGTTTACGCACCTCCTGACCATAATGGATAGAGCATCACGTTTTCCTGAGGCCTTTCCAATGAAGAAAATCACCTCAAAAGCTGTGTTTGACAAATTAGTGGAGTTTTTCTCCAGGTATGGACTGCCTCGTAAAATTCAGTCAGATTGCGGCTCGAATTTTACAAGCAGGGTATTTAAGAGTAAGTGTGCTGAACTGGCCATTCAGCACATTACCAGTGTACCCTACCATCCTGAGAGTCAGGGTGTGGTGGAAAGATTTCACCAGACCCTTAAGTGTATATTAAAAAAATATTGTTATGAGCAAGGAGAGGATTGGGATAAAGGGCTTAACTTTGCTCTCTTTGCCATAAGGAATTTTCCCAATTCTTCTACTGGCGTTGCTCCCTTTGAATTAATATTTGGGCACAAGGTTCGAGGACCTTTGGAAATCTTCCATGAATTGCTCGAAGTAAATCAGAGAGGAGAGCGTACCGTGGGAGAAGTAGTTAGTGAACTTAAGTCCAAGTTAGCCGTAGCTTGGAAGTATGCCAAAGATAATTTGTCTGCTTCCCAAGCTACAATGAAAACCAAATTTGATCAGAAGAGTAAGGTACGTTCATTTGAGTCAGGGGACTTGGTATTAGTTTTAAGCACAGACCCAGACAACTTCCTTGAACCCAGGTACAAGGGCCCCTGGAAGGTGTTGAGAAAGTTGTCAGAGGTCAATTATGAAGTTGAAGCCCCTGGAACTAGTCGTAAATGTAAAATTTTCCACATAAACAGGTTGAAATATTACTCTTCTGATAGACGGGATCCGTTGGCCATTGTTTTTGAGCCAGTTATGAGTGTGGTTGCACCTGTTGAGGAAAACTTGGAAGATGTTTTGGACCAGGTGCCTTCAGATGCTCTAGGTAATAACTTGCAAAATTTAGGTGTATTAAAAGAGGGGTTAGAGCATCTGGAGGCACCTCAGAAACAAGATATACTAAACCTAATTATGGAATTTTCTGACTTGTTTCAGGACTCTCCAGGAAGGACGAGGTTGCTCCAGCATGATGTTGATGTTGGGGACGCTTCTCCGGTTAAGCAAAGCCCGTATCGCCTCAGTCCAGAGAAGCGTGCCATTGTTGAAGACGAAATTAAATACATGCTGGAGCACAATCTCATACAACCATCAGTAAGTCCATGGAGTTCCCCTATAGTCTTAGTGAAGAAGCCTGATGGTAAATATCGTATGTGTGTTGACTATAGGAGGGTAAACTTGGTTACTAAAAATGATTCCTTTCCTCTTCCCCGTATTGAGGATTG
>NC_090727.1:26824302-26844302 GCF_036898095.1 Palaemon carinicauda | reverse complement strand
GGGCCGCGGTTCATCTTCTCTTTTGTGAAATACTTGTACACACTGTGTACTATTTCCCTGGCATTGGGACGGAGAACATGATTTGGAGATGTTTCCATGGTTTATGTTTGCTAGATAATGCAGTCTCTGTCTCAAACACTACATTTTATACCCCAAGATCTACCATTCAAGGGATTAAATATAGCTCGCTGATATTTGCTACATAAATTTACCCTTGAGACCTCCAAGGACAGGTCAATCGGATTTCAAACTTCCCTTCTGTGCGAGTCATATTAAGACGGTAGGATAAAACTGGCAAATATCCTTGGATTATGATTTTGGAGGACATGTCCTTGGTTGTAATTATCCTTATAGAAATGAATACCTTACACTGTTAAAAATATGCCGAAAAAACGGTAAAAATCCAGTAATAAATGTTGCCAGAAATTTACCGTCTAATAAATGGAAATATTGACGTTAAATGGTAATATTATGATCATCAACCTGTAATAACATAACAGGGTAGGGTAAAAATTACTCTCCAATATTTTACTGAATTACGGCTAAGAACAGTATATTTTTACGGATAATGTCCGATTAAAATTACGCTTATTTAACAGTGTACCTAATGAAATATATACTGTATGCTCGACAAGAATAACAGGATAGAGAGAGAGAGAGAGAGAGAGAGAGAGAGAGAGAGAGAGAGAGAGAGAGAGAGAGAGAGAGAGAAGAGAGAGAGAGAGAGAGAGAGAGAGAGAGAGAGAGAGAGAGAGAGCAGATTTAATCTTGTCTTAATCCAGTGAGATTAGTGGAAAAGGTGAGGATGCACCCTGGGCATACCCTGGGGAATGTCATTATCATTAACGGCTAGCATTAGTCTCACTCAGTTTGGATGGCTCGTCTCTAACCGCAGTGTTCAGTTTTCCTTAAAGTGGTCGAAATATTTTGACATGGATACGCTGTACAGGGGAACAGAAATCGTCTCAGCGGCCACGACAGAATGGTTTGACTATAAATGATATGATACCCATCTGTATACGATGATCTAATCTGAGTTATATGAAAATAAGAGGACAACGTAAAAGGAAGTCTTTTGCAAATAGGATATTATATCCCCTGTTGGTCTCTTTATTTTTACTTTATTTCAAGAATATCATACGTTTAATTTCTGAATAGCAAGAGGAACCCTTTTCTTTTTTTACCTGCATCGAACATATGTTGTCTACTTTATTCCCATGTGTCTCGGTCTAGTTATTGTTGCTGGTTATAATTACGAATCAATATATTTTTGTTTTTGCTAATTTAATAGTTTATTGAATAATTTATTATTATTCAGTAGGGTAGTTAGATTATAATTTTTTTTGTTTATCCTTATTCATTCAGTTTTTGTGATCCCGATTGCTTTTATCATTAATGTATAATTGGTAGCTTTTATTGGCAAATCCCATTAGATTGATTGACAGTTATATGATGTCATCAGATCTGTTTCACCTGACACCGAAATTACAAAATTAATATTGCGACAAATCAGTTCTGAAATGTGCAAGCCTTAGCATTAATGTTTTAGACAGTCTTTTTTAAGTAAGTGAGACGTAATATTACATTTCAAATATATTACAATATTTTGTTCGGAAAGTATATTTATTTCCATTTATTGCTAATGATAGGAAATAAATGTGAGCAGTTTTTGCGTTGCTGGAACAGTTATACACTTTATCGGATTTTCCTTTGTGTATGCCTTCTGTCACAGCCAATTACGGAGGATGGTGAGCAGTTCAGTATTTTCTTGCAAGATTAGAATAATGAGACCAATCCTAGATGATATTCATAAGTATACCATGAAGAACCCGAACAGAAGTCATGGAGATTTGACGAATGTTCCCTTTGGGTACTCACAAACCTATTTCAGAATATTCATGGGATTCGGGAAATGGGAAACAATTAACTTCATACGTGCATTTGATCGTGCTTTGGAACCACTATATATATCAACCATTGCCAATTTATGAAGTGGGAAATATGACAGATACTACTTTGAGTTTTTTAGGACAGGAAAGTGTTTGTCTGTATTGAAATGGCAAAACACATAAAAGATGGATTAAAAATCTTTAGGGATAGATTTAAGCAGGTTAAGGTAAGGGAATGTATGTGTACCTTACAGATTATGGAACTGATGTGAGATGTAGTTATGCGGGTGTTGAGAATGTATTGTGTATCTATATTACGCTAAAAGCAAAAACGGGGCCCCAGGACAAAGTTGGTCATGTCTTCATAGTTGTAGATATTTTTATGATGAAATGTGAGGATCAGTCGGAGGAAAAAAAATAAGATATGGCTCCAGAAACGGATTGGTCTAGTAAATACTTATAAAAAAATTGACCGGAAGGTTAGAAAATTATTATAAGCAAGAGTAAAGATTGTGAGGGGGTTGGACAGAAGCAAGCTGAACTGTTGAAATAAATATTGTTATAGATGGTGAAAGAGTGGATGTGGTTGACATATATAGCCAAAGACATAACTAATAAGTGTTGGTTCAAGCAAAAGCTAAGATAGATTGGAAAGCCAAGTCGGAGAGGGAAGGTGGCGGAAATAGGTGGAGTAACATGGACATGAAAGATGGTCTGTAAGTGTAGTAAAATAAGGAAACAAAACAGAAACATTGATTTGTAGGATGAGGAAATGAAATGATTTGTGAAGTGAGAAAAAACAGTATATTTAAGTGCAATTACATATTAGTTAAAAAGTAGTTACGAACGAAGTTGGATAAAGAAAAAGAATGATAGAAATCATTGTGAAAAAAAAAAAATTTCGTAAAAAAGTAGTCATAAATTGATTTTCCATCGTTTGCATATTATAGTTTCTAGAACTTGAAGCAGAGATGAATTTGTTATGCAATACGTAGATGCGTATCAGAATTCCATCTGGCATACTGAATCATTTAGAAGGAATAAAGTAAATATAACTTGTAGTTATTCTTTATAATTCTACACGTTACCTTGGCTTTTATCTGTGTCAATCATTACATAATATATACATAGATAGAACGAAATCCTCTGTTAGTCACTGTAAAATCATCGATCTTATTATCTCCTGACAAATAAGACAATAAAATGAAAGATGTTTTCATTGTTTACCCGATCACAGTAGGTGTAAGTGATTGATATGTATGTTTTAGAATTTGTTTTGATTATATATCTAGATAGCACAAGCGGTATAATTGTGATAAATGCTGACTAAGTAACACTAGTTCATGGAAATAAAGTATTTCATATGAGTACATGTTTAAATTAAATTTGAGATATATCTCGTACACAAAATTAGGACAATTTTGGGTAAGTTTATTCGCTGATTTTCAGAAAAAGGACCATAAAGCTGACTACAAAACGTGTAAATTGTTTAGCTCTCACAAATACATACATACACACACACACACACTATATATATACATATATATATATATATATATATATATATATATATATATATATATATATATATATATATATATATATATATATATATATATATATATATATATATATATATATATATATATATATATATACATATATATATATATGTATATATATATATATATATATATATATATATATATATATATATATATATATATATATATATATATATATATATATATATATATATATATATATATATATGCGTGTAAATATATGCGTGTATGTGTTATATTTTATACTCTACACTCCTACTGTTTTAGTCATGCTCTCGAATTCATTTTTGCGAATAATCAGGGCTTTTAATTTCTCCTTATGGCAATATCTGTTGACCATTCGCTGAAATTCACAAGTACTTCATCTAGAAATAATGTTACATCTTGTTCTGTGCGAAGTAAAATCGACGGATGGTGAAATGTCTTCCAGTAAATTTACGCCCACAAAGGCATAGACAGTAAATAAATACAAATGTACCCTCATTTTGAACAGGATTGATAATTCAGTAATATCGATTTGTGGAAGTGAAAATTACGAGATAAACTAAATTAGCTCCATCCATCAACTTTTGATATTTGATTTTCTTCTACTTGTTTGTTTGTTTATTTTTGTGTTTCTCAATACCATAAATTAATTATATACTGTTATTAGGAGCTTATTTTTTTTCAGTTTAGAGATGTAACTGTCTTTTTTTTAGCGATAGGTTCCCTTGTAAATATTATTTTTATATACTGTTTTGAACGTTTACTTGATCCACATATATACTGGTACATATTGTATCCTACAATAAATTCATACCAATAATTAATCATCTTTATATCAATAGTACTTTAATTTACGTATGTTGGTACAGCGCGATACATATGATAGTACCACTTTTGTTAAGGCGATAAGGCATCCCTAAGGAAAAGTAATTGATTTTGAAGCCCCGTCCCCACCCTCTCTCTCTCTCTCTCTCTCTCTCTCTCTCTCTCTCTCTCTCTCTCTCTCTCTCTCTCTCTCTCTCTCTCTCTCTCTCTCTCTAAGAAGTTTTTTCTATACATAAACAAAAATTAAAAGTATATAAAGCAATGTTTAGTTTCGATCTCCCACAAATCGTTATTATATATTTGCATTTCTTATGAATTGAATAGCAAAGTGAAATCAGTTTTTATTTATTATGAAAGCTTCTTAAAACAGCAGAAATAACTACTTCATAATGGTGATACTGAATGTTATTCCAAGGGATGACGGGATTTGTGTTATCAGCTGCACTCTATTTTTTTCAAGTGGGCATTTTGCAAATGGGGCTTAATTTTTCTTCTCTTTCAAACTTTTATGGATGAATTACATCCCCCTTTTTATGACATTGTAGTTAAGAAGTTCCTCACCAAATCGTTTCCATATCAAAATATTGATCAGTAATTGGACTTTATAGTCAAACCAATCGAAGCTGACCGTTGAGTGACAACACTTTCTCAAAAAATCTTAGTGGAAGATTCCTCTTCTTTTGATCACTTTCCTTTACAAGTCTTAAAACGAGCACACCTGAAGTTAAGCTGGATTAAACACAGAGTTGGGTGGGATTAGTTTTGCTTTTAAGATCCTGGGGGTCGTGGTTAAAGGTTGGGTTTTTATAAGTAGTCTACAACGAATTACTCATTTCCATTCCTTATTCTATTTATAGTCAAACTAAACCAAAGTGGCGGGTAAGACAGAATATATCGTGTCGACATCTGTCTATTTCGGTATAGAGAAGTCCTGTAACAGAGGATGGATTAAGGCCTTAAAGGTGGGTGGGTTCTGTCCTTGGAGGTTCCGTCAGTAATAATCCCGGATAGATTCTCCTTTTCAGCCTTTATTTCAGGGGGTTAGAGGAAAACAATTATATCGTTCGGGGCTTTTATTGCTTCTTAGGTCAGCGGCCATGCCAATTAAGGCAACCAGAGATACTAGAGAGGGCATTAATAGATTAAAAGTCATTGAAAACTACATAATGTATGTCCGTGAAAACCACATGTCCTCTTCATGGGATTATTTCCCTGTCTTTAATTGTGTGTGTGTATATATATATATATATATATATATATATATATATATATATATATATATATATATATATATATATATATATATATATAAATTATATATAGTTATATATATATATATATATATATATATATATATATATATATATATATGTGTGTATATATATATATATATATATATATATATATATATATATATATATATATATATATATATATATATATATATATATATATATAATAAATTAAATATATATATTGTGTGTGTGTATACACATACGTATATAGATAGATATACATAATCTAATTTATTACACAACTTCTTTTACTCATGCTTCGTTATATCGGTGAATGACCTTTATAATGGCCAACGCTTGGACTATGCCGCAAATCCCGTAACCCATCCATTCATTTCTTAAGCTTATAAGGTCAGTAAAAGCCATAAAAGTTATTTCAAACAAACCTTGTTTATAATTATTACTTCATTTCATCTCTCTTATGTAAAGCAATGATTTGTCAAGTACAGGCGGTCAATCGACAGCATTTGTAATATCCACTTCTACACGTCTATGAAGAGAGAGAGAGAGAGAGAGAGAGAGAGAGAGAGAGAGAGAGAGAGAGAGAGAGAGAGAGAGAGAGAGAGAACTAGGGTGGTACGAAAGAAGTGAATGTACCTAAAAATAATGATTGCAAATAATTCTACTGTAGTAAACAGAGAACTAAAACTATATTTATAGGGAAATAATTTATATATATCCTCCAAAACTAATCAGAAGTTACAACGTTTAAGATTTTATTGTCAAACTCCACTCGGACAAAGACACTAAATAGGTTATTGGTTAATCCAGAAGGAGAAGAAGAAGCTCTGTTTGTTTACAAACGCTATTTGGAACGCTCTGCTCATTTTGTGATTTTGAGACGGTTTTCCGAGGGTTTTCTTATGAATTTGGACTACAACTTGTGAGTAAGATGCCAGTGAACAAATTAGTGTTCAAGAGAACTTGTTTATGTCATAGTTTATATTATTAGACGTAGTTTGCCTCGATACACCTCCAAGGAATCGCCCAGCCGGAGGTTTCATGTCGCCTGAGGCGATATGACGTCATCATAGAAAACGGAGCGTTTTCTACCAGCTACGATGGCCAACAACTTTCCAATGGCTGCGAGACTTAAAACCAAAGATTACAGTTGGTTTAAAATTTTCGTGTTCCCCTAATTATGAGTCGGCATGTGATGTCATAATTCATAATTTAAAAATAAGTGAAAAAGACATACGAGGGTTAAAGAACATACCAAATAACAGAGTGGCTGTGAAATTTATTGAGGAGAAGGTTTTTGATGTCTTTATACGAGAGTACGAAGACAAAGTGATTCATTTCGGTAATGGCGAAAAGGCCCTAGTAGTAAATTTTAGTAGTGTATATACCTATGTATCAATACGTTATGCACATTTTGATATAGAAGACTCCTTTTTAATTAGTGTCCTCGAACAGTATGGGAAAGTTCTTCATCTCAGACATAATACCCTTTCTCATGGGAGAGCGAGTGGTCTAGAAAATGGAACACGCACTGTGAAAATGGAAATAAAGAAAAATATCCCATCCTCCATAAATATTTGTGGTTATAATGTTGTGTTTTTATATAATGGTCAGAAAAATACGTGTTACAAGTGCGGAAGAGACTCTCATATGGCAGTTAACTGTAATATTGATAGTGAGCCTAAGTTAAATATTTTTAATTTGAATGATTTCCCAGCAATGCCCGGCAAGGATTCTGATAAGGGTCGGATATCGGAAGAAGATGGTACTCCTGATGTTCAACTGGCAACAGGTAATGAAGGAAAAGTGGAGCAACCATATGATGGAAAGAGTATTGAAAATGATAAAGAAGAATCCAGCAACCACGGAGAGGACTAGATAGGCGACTTATGCGAAGCAGTAGGAGAGCAACTAGTGACCATTCCCTCTTCCAAGAATGTTGATGATGTTGCAGTTCATCAACACTCAGTCGAAATAGAAGGTCGATCACGTGACCTGGAGGGTCATGTTCCAGGTAATGGTGATAATTTAACAGATACCGACAGTGATAGTGACATCTTTGCAATAAAAAGTGCACCTGAAGGAGCTTCTCAAGTTACCGAAATAACTGAGGATAAGGGGCTTCCATCACAAGATGAACCTCGTATTCCTTACACAGTTGAAAATCTCTTTCCCGTTGAGGATGATGTAAATGAAGAACTGGGAAATCTTAAGGAAATCAATATAGTGGTTTCAGTGCATAGGGATGATGAATCAGTGGATGGTGCTACTGAAGAACGTGACATGGATATAGAGGTAAATAAAGTCAGTGATATTGAAGACGATTTGAAAAATGATGATAAAGGTTCAGACGTGATGCCAAAAGGCCAGTGGAACATAGATTTAGATACTGTAGGTAAATTAAAGTTAATTAGAGGAAAATCAATAAAGAAAAAAGGAAGGAAGAAAAATGAATGGAAAAGATAGGTTGTCAAAGAAAAAGAAAAAGTAATTGTTTCAGTGTTCGTTGTTGTAATGGCTCTTTCTGTTGCCACTTTAAATATTAATGGCTTAAATGAGGTAATTAAACAAATGAAAGTTGTGTCCCTTATCATGTACTAAAAAATTGATATTCTGTTGATTCAAGAACATAACGTAAAAGATATTTCAGGGTTGAGTTATCTCACTAATTTTATGTGTATAGTGTTCAATCCATCAATCAATTTAAAAGGAGGTACAATGATTTGTATAAATAATCAAACAAATGTTAAACTTCTAACCAAGGAGATGGATACTAACGGTAGATTTGTTGGTGTAAGGGTATGTTACAATAACTGCATTATACCTATTATAAATGTGTATGCTCCATCTGGTGCCAGTAAATTTGCTGAAAGGGAAGACTTTTTCAGGAATGAAATATTGTATTACCTGAGACATAATATTGATTATCTTATTTTTGGAGGCGATTTCAACTGTATAACATGCACAAGAGATTGCAGTTATAATAACAAAGCTTTACTGTCCAAGTCTATGAGTACTCTCGTGAAAAACCTCGCTCTGAGAGATAATTACAAATTCACAAACAGGATATTAGAATACACTTATATACGGGAAAACTATGGATCCAGAATAGACAGGATTTATACGGTAAAATTATTTGATAATATAATATCTGTAGACACCATTCCAATAAGTTTTTCAGATCATAGTATGGTTGTTTTGAAATTAAACATAAACACACAAAAAATTGGCACAGGGTATTGGAAGTTGAATGTTAAAGTTTTAGATTCTGATGAAATTGAAGAAAATTTTTTACTTGTATGGCAGTTTATAAAGCAGAAAAAGGGTACATTTGATAACATACTCTTATGGTGGGACTGGGAAAATCACATTGTAAAAAATTCTTTGTCAAATTATGTAAAAAAAATTTCTCAAGAAAAGTATGGATTGCTGAACTTATTACAAACAAGATTGCGTCAACTTTATGATATTAACGATAAAACTAGTGTAAATTATGAAAATATTAAGATTCTCAAGAATAGGATTTGTGACATCCAGAATGAAATATTATAAGGTATAAAGATAAGAGCCAAACTAAATGATCGTACAACTGGGGAAAAAATATCTGCACATCTACTTGGTGCTGAGAAAAAGAAAAATCATGCGCGCATTACTAACATAAAACAAGCAGATGGTTCCATTGTAGAAAGCACAGAGGGAATTTCTGTTTTTATAAAGGAGCACTTTGAAAAATTGTTTAGTAAGGTAACTGGTCAGGTAAAAAGTCAAGATTATTTTCTTAACCTATGCCATTCTGTCCTAAACCAGGAAGATGTAAGTTTGTTAAGTAGAGAATTAGAGGAAATTGAGGTTTTTGATGCTATCAAGACTATGTGTAAAGGAAGATCACCAGGGTATGATGGACTTCCTATAGAATTCTACAAAGTTTTGGTCTTTAATAAAGTCTGACGTTATGGAAGTGTTCAAATCCATTGTGACTGAGAAATATATGTCAGATAGTCAAAATTTGGGTGTAATAAAATTATTAACTAAAATAGGAGATTTATCTTTGGTGTAGAACTGGAGACCTATATCCCTTTTGAATGTTGACTATAAAATCTTTGCTAAGGTTTTAGCAAACAGATTGAGATGTGTTATTGGGAAGATTATCTCCCCAGAACAATATTGTGCAGTGAAGGAAAGGTCGATTGTTAACTGTAATAATACGATTCGAGATGTAATTTTTCATACAAAACAAAAGAGTGAAGACTTAGCAATTCTAAGCTTAGACTGGTCTAAGGCTTTTGATAGAGTTAATATGGATTTTGTTTTTAAAGTGATGAAGAAATTTGGTTTACCAGATGAATTTGTGGCTCTAGTTAGAATATTGTACAAAGATTGTGTAAGTAGTATCTTGGTAAATGGGTTTTTGAGTTCAACTTTTTGTATTAAAAGGTCAGTAAGACAAGGCTGCCCTATGTCAGCGCTGTTATATTGTATATTTCAAGAACCTTTGTATAGAGCAATAAAGACCAATAACATGATAATAGGGCCTAGCCTTCCAAACAATGTAAACATATGCCTGCAATGTTATGCAGATGACTCATCTGTGATCTTGTCAACTGATGATTCAGTTAGAGAGTGTTATAAAGAAGTACAATGGTTTGAACTTGCTACAGGTGCACAGCTAAACAAGGACAAAACTAGTATAATTGGGTTTGGGAAATGGGAAAACCGAAAAATTTGGCCTATCAGTTGGTTGAAAACTGTTGAAAGTATCAAAATTCTTGGTATAATTTATTATAGTAATTTTGAGGTTACATGTGAAGAAAATTGGTCTCGCCTTACTCAAAATATTAAAATATCCATAGATATGCTAAGTCAAAGACAATTATCTATTTTCCAAAGAGCTATTATTGTTAATTCACTAGTTTTGTCCAAAGTTTGGTATATACCACACACTTTGCCTCCTTTGAAAAAGTACATTGCTCAAATAAATGTGCATGTATTCCAATATATATGGCAGGGAACTTACCATCCTGTAGGTAGAGATACTCTTTGTTTGTCGAAAGAGAAAGGTGGATTGGGTATTATAAATGTTTATTTTAAGTCCTTGGCGATTTTCAGTTCGACAGCTCTAAATGATATTAGAAAGGATATTGGTTTAAGTAATTTCTATTGCAAGATGAGAATTAGTTTTTTGTTGGACTTGAAGGAAATAAATGAGGTTTCATTTGTGTCAACATCATTTTATTCAGTTGCAATTAATGTAATCAGAAAAGTTTATCACCATGCAAAATTTCCTAACTTAAGTTCTAAAGATTGTTATAATTTCATAAGACCAGAGAGTGTCCCAAAAATTGAAGGGAGTTATCCACTTTTGGACTGGAAAATGGTATGGGACAGCATAAACAAACCTTTCATTGGCATCATGGAGAGAGAGTTTGCTTTTAAATATGCTCATGAAACTTTGGCGACAAATAATCGTCTGAAAATGTTGAATATCAGAGAGAGTGATAAATGTGATTATTGCGATGATGTTGAATTTAGTTTGCATATATTTTACTTTTGCAGGCACATCCAGACAATATTGATGTATGTCAAAAATGTATTATTTCATACTTGTGACATAAACAGGGACAATTTTTTAAACACATTAATGTTCAATTACAAATAGGATTATAATAGCGCCACTGTATTGATAGTTGGTTATCTATATGCTGTTTGGGTCAGTAAGAAGAAACGATATACGAAAGAGGAAACAGATGCCTTTCTTAAGATTAAATTTCAATATGACCGGTGGCTTTTGAAAAATATCTATAAAGAAAGAATGAATAAAATGTTCACCAAAAAGTATATAAATTATTGTTTTTGAGTGACTGAAAATTAAAATCAAGATGTGTGATGTTGTAAATTGTTAAAATAGATGGATTTGTTTATAGAAAAATGCAATTAAATGTGATTATACTGTAAATATTGTGATTGTAAAGAATATGTAATCTAACTTTTTAATAAAAAGATAAAAAAAAAAATCGGTTAATCCGGAGGTCAAATTGTTCGTCCCTATCTCCAACATGTGGTCTTGAAAGTATGATGTCCGAAATATTTTGATATAGATACGATGCATTGAGAAGAGCGCTTTTCTCACCCGCCACTTTGGTTTGGTTTGAATATAGTCCTTCCTATATATGTATTATTCGCATATATTTTATATTATTTTATTTATTAATGGATAAAGTAAATACTGCTGTATAGATATTGACATTAATCGTAGCATCTTTTAATGCACTTCTTATCACGTTTTTGTTTATTTTTTCTCTAGAATTTTAAAATCTCATCCTCAAGAGGTTTTACATTTTTAGCAAATGTTACATTTATATTGTATATTATGTAAACACGCGCACACACACACACACACACACACATATATATATATATATATATATATATATATATATATATATATATATATATATATATATATATATATATATATATATATATATATATGATTATTGCCGACTTCTTTGTGAAATTGTATTGGAATGTTGACAGATAGACATTCGTTAATAACAACGCTAGAGATTAAGAAGTAAACTGACCAGCAAAGAGGTATATTAATGCTGACCAGACTCTTCTTCTCAGCTGGGAACGTAGTGATTGTCCATATAATCCTCTTGAGGTCTTAGATAACACCAAGGTATATAGAATAAGGTCACTCTATATACCTTGAGATAACACAAGCCTAAAAAAAAAGTGACGAGAAACAGGGAAGATTAGAATATTTCTGTCGACGTATCACTGATATCGTACAATGAATATTCTATTTTTCATATTTTACTAAATATCTGAGAGGACTTTTTCTTAACCCTGGATAGGTACGGTGGGTCATACGCGACCCCGAGCGTCAAAAAAAAAGAGGTTTTTCTCACGTGACTCACCCCCGTGACTGAATTTGTGGGTGATCGACCTGCAGGAGGTGTCTCCCCTACACGCTCTAGTAGTGTCCAGATGTGCATTGCTGTAGCTGTACTCCTTCCCCGATTTCTGAGACGCGTCGGGGTCGAGCGCGACCGAGTTTACCCTTCTAAGGTAATTTGCATAATTATCAAAGTTATTACGTATTATGAAATTGTCGTAGAATGGTGCAACTTGTATAGGTTATCAGTTGTGGAAAGTCTTGGTGGATTGTTTAGCTACCATGTGCATGATTTTTTTATAGTTAAAATGTCGTTCATCACCACGAGGACCATTTTACCGCGAGTGCCCCTTTTCATTTTTTTTCATTTTTTTGCCAAGTCATTTTTCCGTAAGATATTGCCAAATAGTGTCGTAAAACTTTTGCTTGTTTAGTGTTGGAAAGTGTGTCTAGATGATCTGGCTACCCATGTGTGACTTTGTTTTTGTCAGATACGACGTAGTTATTGGTATATTGGGTATTTAACTGCGGTTGCCAATTTCTGTTTTTTTTTCAATATTTGTAAAAGATTTTACGTAGTACGGAATTGTTGTATATTATTCATTTTGTTTTCATGTTTATGTGTTAGAAAGTGTGCCTTGATGGTTGGGCTAACACGTGCATGTCTTATTTTTTTATCTGAGATGCCGTATATTAGAATGTTGGGCATTTTACCGCGAGTGCCCCTTTTTCATTTTTTTTCATTTTTTTGCCAAGTCATTTTTCCATAAGATATTGCCAAATAGTGTCGTTAAACTTTTGCTTTTTAGTGGAAGAAAGTGTGTCTAGATGATCTGGCTACCGATGCGTGACTTTGTTTTTGTCAGATACGACGTAGTTATTGGTATATTGGGTATTTAACTGCGGTTGCCAATTTCTGTTTTTTTTCAATATTTGTAAAAATTTACTACGTAGTAAGGAATTGCCGTATATTATTGATTTTTTTTTTCATGTTTATGTGTTAGAAAGTGTGCCTTGATGGTTGGGCTAACACGTGCATGTCTTTTTTTTTATCTGAGATGCCGTATATTAGAATGTTGGGCATTTTTCCGCGAGTGCCCCTTTTTATTTGTTTTGCATTTTTTTGCTTAGTCATGTTACCGTAAGGAATTGGCAAGTAGTGTCGCAAAACTTATATTTTTATAGTGTTGGAAAGTGTTTCTAGATGATCTGGCTACCCATGCCTATTTTTTTTAGCCAGATATGGCGTATATATAAGTATGTGTTCGATTTTCCTGTGATTGCCATTTTTTCGTTTTTTCCCATTTCTTTCAAAATTACTACGTACTAAGGAACTATCACAGAGTAATGATTCATTTATATGTTTATATGTCGGAAAATGTGCCTTGATGGTTTGCCTAGCACGTGGCTGAATTTTTTTTTTTCTGAAATGCCGTATATTAGAATGGCCATTTTTCCGCGAGTGCCCCTTTTTATTTGTTTTGCATTTTTTTGCTTAGTCATGTTACCGTAAGGAATTGGCAAGTAGTGTCGCAAAACTTATATTTTTATAGTGTTGGAAACTGTTTCTAGATGATCTAGCTACCCATGCCTATCTTTTTTTTAGCCAGATATGGCGTATATATAGGTATGTGTTCGATTTTCCGGTGATTGCCATTTTTTCGTTTTTTCCCATTTCTTTCAAAATTACTACGTACTAAGGAACTATCACAGAGTAATGATTCATTTAGATGTTTATTTGTCGGAAAATTTTGTTTACTTCTTTTTTGATTGAATATCATCAAATTTTTTTAGCTAAAATATTATATTGTTTCACATTTTTGTTTTTTTTTCGATTTTATTTCCCTTCAAAAAAATTTTTTTGGATCAGAATTTTAATTTTATAGTCGTAAAATAATCGACAATTATCCAGCAACCCACCATACAATTTTTATGCATATCCAATAATAATTAGATTAGTAAATAACACCTTGAAATTGACATACCCTTCCTACATTTCAAGTGGCAGATTAGGGAGTCTGAGTCAGTGTGGTTGGCGGCCATTTTGTGGACATATCCGAAGCGTAAGTTGCCCTATCTATATATATTCTTGTTCCCTATAGAATTTGTGATATTTTGGTATATTTTTACCTGCATAAATATCATATTATATATTAAATATATGTATTTTTTTACGAAATTTCTAAGTACTCAAAAAATTACCTTTAGATATGGCCCCTGATATAAATGTAATTTACAAAATAATGAAGATTTTTTTACATATTTCTATTTTGGGATAACATATGTTTATTCCCTAAAACAATTAGCCACTTCCTATTTCATTTGGGTACCCAAAAAAATTCATGAAATTTGGACAAATTTTTTTGGCCGAAAAAAGTTACCCTTTTTTTCTCATTTCAGATCTTCACCTCTATGGGTCTGACTTCATCCAAAATACATCAAGATGTGTCCTAAACATTCAAGAATCAATTCCTAAAAGGATTTGTGTATATATGTATAAACTTTTTTTTATGAATTTTTATGTAAGGTCTTTTTTTCTACTTAATTTTTTAAAATATTTATAATAAATATTTTTTCTGCAGATGAGTAGTATTTATCTTTACAGTTGTTTTAAGCATTCATTGAAGTTTTTTTTGGCAAAAGAAAGAAAGAGGTTACTGCAAAAACTGATTTTTCAAGAATTTTTTTGGCGTCGGGGTCGTTCGCGTCCGAGTATACCCTTAAAGGGGTGTCCGAGGAGCGTACCTATCCAGGGTTAATATAATGCAAAAACCTTTAGTTAAAAGAATATCAAGGTGCTAAAATGGTTGTATTTCATTTTCTGCCATTGGTAATGATTAACTCGACGAGAAACCACCTTTGGTCATTCTGCAGTATGGGCACAATCGTCTGGTCATTCCCCAGTGAAGGTGTTAAATCCCACACAGAACTTTCAATCAGATCTGGTAGCCCCGGGCAAAAAAATATGCCTTATCTTCCTTTTCAGTTATGAAACAGGTTTTCACTAATAATAAATGAAATAAGATATATTGAAAATATCGGATCTTGTCAAGATTAGCAAACCCAACATTTCCCTGTCAAGATTAAGGAACCCCATTTTCTACATGTAAAGAATAACGAGCCCAATTTTCCACTTGTAAAGAATAGCGAACCCAAATAATCTCACGTTAAGAATAACGAACCCGGTGATGGTTGGGTTCGCCAAACTTGATGAAATGTTCTGGACTATGAAGAAAAATTAGAAAAGGTAAATAAAGAATAAATATGTTGGAAATATAAATGATCACTTTATTGATGGAAGAAAATTTAATTAGTTAAAAGCTTCCTATTAAAATCAATATCTTATGAGTCACAAAAAAGTTAAAAGTAAGTTAAAACCAACATCTTGGGAATCATAAAGAAATTGAGAAGCAATTAGATGATAGAACTCAATTAATCTGTTACCTGTATCTTGTTCCATCCACATAAACTGGTTCAAATAGCTTGGTAGAAATTCACGCTTGCACCTTCACATGTTCTTGATTTTTGCCTTACGCTTTGCCCAATACCACTCAATATGCTGTGTGTGGATCCCTGCCTCCGGGTCAAGGAAGTGCAAAGAGTGGTTCACGGTTCTGTACTGGTAGTTTTGATTATTAGCTATATTTCTATAGGCTCGCCATTCATCGCTGTGAATAGTTGATCCATGACTCACCACTTTTTCTATTATTGATAGAAATGTCTCATGGTCCCTGTGTTCCACTATTTCCATATATCGCATTGCTGGAGATTTACTAGTATCTACCAAGCCAATACTCCAGACTTGGCACGTAGGGGATTGTCCTTGATGGTCTTTAGGTTTATGTGGAAAGCACGATTCATCAACTTGAACTATTATCCCAGGCCCACCAAGTTTTATAAGATTAAGCTCAAAATGTCTCGTACACACCTCTCTAAAAAAAATGTAAATTCACTATGGTCTACCGAGACATATCTACAATAAGAGAAGTTTCCTGTTCCCGCATTTCATTGCTCAAACATTACTTTTTATACTATATACACATGACATGTGGTTTGGCCTAGAAAACAGGCTTGTTGCATATGCAGATGATGCTACTCTCTTTGCATCAATTCCATCCCCTGAATGTAGATCTGGGGTTGGTGAATCCCTTAATAGAGATTTAGCTAGAATTATTGCATGGTGCAAATTATGGGGTATGAAGTTGAATCCTAACAAAACTCAAAGTATGATTGTAAGCAGGTCAAGGATGGTGGCTCCTCAACATCCGGATCTCAGTATTGATAATGTTTCTTTAAATTTGTATGACTCTTTCAAAATCTTAGGTGTGATTCTCGACAGCAAATTTACTTTTGAGAAACATATAAGGTCTGTGTCTTCTTCAATTGCACAAAAAATAGGCTTATTGAGAAAGTCTTTCAAGATTTTCGGTGATCAATCTATTCTGAAGAAGTGTTTTAATTCTTTCATTCTACCTTGTTTTGAGTATTGTTCTCCTGTCTGGTCTTCAGCTGCTGATTCTCATCTTAATTTGTTGGACAGAAACTTACGGTCTATTAAATTTCTTATTCCTGATCTAGACATTAATCTCTGGCACCGTCGTTCAATTAGTTCATTATGCATGTTGCATAAGATTTTTCATAACTCTGACCATCCTTTACATTCAGATCTCCCTGGACAATTCTATCCTGTTCGTAATACTAGGCAGGTAGTTAATTCTAATAGCCAGGCCTTCTCCACCATGATGCTCAATACTACGCAGTACTCAAGAAGTTTTATTCCAGCTGTTACCAAGTTGTGGAATGATCTTCCTAATCGGGTGGTTGAATCAGTAGAACTTCAAAAGTTCAAAGTTGGAGCAAGAGTTTTTATGTTGACCAGGCTGACATGAGTCTTTTTATAGTTTATATATGACATATCTGTTTTTGACGTTGCTAATAGTTTATATATGACATGTCTGTTTTGACGTTGCTACTTTTTTTAGTATGATTTATTGTTAATTTCTTTACTTCATTTATTTATTTCCTTATTTCCTTTCCTCACTGGGCTATTTTTCCCTGTTGGAGCCCCTGGGCTTATAGCATCTTGCTTTTCCAACTAGGGTTGTAGCTTGGATAGTAATAATAATAATAATAATAATAATAATGACCAAACTCCACAGCTGCAATTTTACTTTTGATTTTGCAAAAAATGAGTCCTTCCTTATTGATGAGTTTTGTTTATACCGTGAACAATCTTTTACCTGGCACTTCCAGACATAACCGTCTACCGAGGCCTAGCACTTTATCCAGTTATTTAATATACCGCATGATTCACATTTTAATTCCCGTCGAATAATTGATTTGTTCTTCATCCAGTCAATCATAGGTAAAATTTCTTCACAACTAATGGTTTCACAAACTCCGTGAACATAGACCTATCCATTTTGAGGGATAATGGATATCTGAATATCTAAATTAATTTTTCTTTTACATTATAGAGATGAAAAACATTTTTGAAGGATTTGGGTAATTACTCAACCAGCTGTTTAAGTAAGTAGGAAAAAATTGAACTAGCTGATTAAGTGAAGAGAAAAAAGGTTAACAAGTAAATAAAAGCTTTAAGTAGCAATTGAAATGCTTGGACTTGTTTAATTACTCATCCAGCTGTTCAAGTAAGTACAAAAATATTTAACTATCTATTTAAGGAAACAAAAGAAAGTTCGACAAGTGAATAGTAGCTTTAAGTAGCAACTGAAAAGCTCGTGTAAAGATTAACGAATCCCATTTTCACATGTCAAGAATAGGGAACCCAATTTACCACATGTCAAGAATAGCGAACCCGGTGATGGTTGGGTTCGCTAATCTTGACAAGATCCAAAATATCTTTTTGAAAGCTAAATTCATTTATATAAATTAAACATATTTCAGTAGACTCCTTGACGTTATATTGTTACCAACCACAGCCAGTCCATCTTGTACACACAATCGCTATCAATGAACACTCAGTCTTTCAATTTTCAGCTGATAACCCTCATGGAAAAGGTCAAGAACTCATACGTACCCAAAGGAGAATCAGTCAGCTAAGAGAAATTACATAGACAAAAATAAATAAATAATAAGATTAATATATAAAACTTTCTCACAGTAGTAGCGTAATTCCAAACTATTCTTCTATGCTAAAATTAAATTTTGTGAAAATAAAAGGCACACACCATTAACGTGATACTATTGTTTTTATTTTGAGTTTTATCATTTTTAATACGAAATGGTTCATCATCATCAACTCTGCTGCTTGAGGTTATGGTCTCTTTCTCAAAAAGGTATAAGGCAATGGTTAGCCTCGAGCATTTAAGAACTTAATCTGCTTTTGGAGATAAGCAGATTAGGTTCCCCTTGGTCTGACGGCCAATTATTATCTTTTGCATGATAATAGAACCAACACTATGGACTTATGTACTGTTATTTGTTCTTTTTATCAAGTAAAAATTCTTCACTAACAACCCCGTCATAAAGATAGGTCAAGTTATTTTAGTCATCCTACACCTCCCCCCACCCCCACCCCCGTCATGCCTCCAGAGCTCCTTTATACTCGTATTAAAAGAATTTCACAGATCTATTTCTGTGAGTCCACCTTCGTAACTTTTGGGTACTTTTTTACAAGCACACATAATTTCTGAAATTACAAACGTGAAAGCATCTCTCTCTCTCTCTCTCTCTCTCTCTCTCTCTCTCTCTCTCTCTCTCTCTCTCTCTCTCTCTCTCTCTCTCTCTCGTTAAGTTGAATTTTTAACTTTCATGTTTCAGAAAAAAAAGTGTCTGGTTATTTTCATGTCAGTCTTTCCCCTAAAAAGTCTCTTTGGTGAAGTGAGTAGAGTGGATGTTGGAGAAACCCTTGGAGAGGATAAGTAGGCTAGTTTTTACTGAATTCCTTTTAAAACTAAGTAAAATTGGTATATAAAGATGACTTTGATAATATGTTTATTATTATTATTATTATTATTATTATTTAAGTTTTTACGACTGTTATCGCGTGAAACCTGCAGTATCACATACTTCTTATTACATCTATTACCACTCAATACCTGTTTGAATTTGTTCAGTTCGTTGTGCGTTCCCTTCCAAGCTAAACAGAGGGTCGAGTGCTTGGTAAAGACTATTAATTGTATTATTCAATGTGCGATGTTTCTACCATGATGCGTTGATCTCAAGAAAGTTAAAACGCCTATTGGAGCTGCCTTCTAGGTTGAAACTCAAGTATTCTTCGGACATGTTCAGCGTCCTGGGTAGGTGAGGCAGGGTAAACATGTCATCAGTGTAAAGAGCATGCACTGCAGAGTTCTCTATTTCTAGCCAATACTCGTTTATCATTGCCTCCCACGCAGAAGTTTGTGAACATATGTTGTCTTCTGGAGGAACATCTGGCCCTTGTGGGTGGTGAAGGCAGCCTTCTTTTATTGTAGAACTGATTTCAAATACCGTTAGATAAAGTGTCTTTTAGGGATAAATCTTTTTTCATGTTGATAATATCACGGAACCCAATCAAGAGATTAAGGAAAACTATAGTGATCTGAAAATTCACATGATAATGTTTTCTTATGTGATT
>NC_090727.1:26804302-26819302 GCF_036898095.1 Palaemon carinicauda | reverse complement strand
AAATGTGTTATCAAACATTGAGCTTCAAAACTTGCCAACAGAGGATTATGTTATTAACTTGGCATAACCAGTCAAGTAGGTCTATATATTTATACAAAGGTTCATATATCTTCTGCAATATGTGCCACTTTTTCAATTAGCTCATATTTCCTGTTTCCTGCGAACTTGGCAATTGTACACTCATTCCAAGTAGTTGTGTGTTCTTTGCAATATTTTCTTCTCACAAGACATAAAAGAACCATTGTTGCATTCTTTTGTTTGTTGAAACAACGACTTTGGGACGTCTAATTTGGGTCTTTGATGAAATAAAGTTTTGTAAGTACAAGACCAAATATAAGTTAAGGAGACTTGAAACTTGTGTTTATAAGACTGAATTATACATTCTTCACCCGTTTTCTCATATCCTGGAAACTCTGCATGCTTCAAATTAGACCAGGTATAAGTTCATGACAGTCTCCATCCATTTCAAAGTAGCTTTTCAGAAATATTATCTCTTTACTGGTTCAAACCAGTTAAGCGTTTCAGAAATATCATTTAGCTATATATCATTTACTGAATGATAGCATTACTGTGGATAATCAAGATATTTAACCACGATTGCATCCCATATTTTTACATCAACTTCCATCAGATATTCATGCGATGGGAGCGCAACAGTAGGGGTACGATCTTTCTTCCCCCATGCAGAAGAATCTCTTGTTTGCAGGTTTCCATGGCTATTTTAATATACTTGGTTGTCTCAAACTGCTTCATATAAACAGAATTTGCAGTTTTCCGTGTCTGGGTCAGTTTCTGCAGCGTTGATACATTGAGTATGTCAATGAAGTGTTGAACGGTTTGGACACGCTGGAAAACTTCCCCACAGATGAGAAATGATAAGCTGACCTGAGTAAAATGTGGCTATTTACAGAATTATTTTTTTTTATTATTATTGTTATTCATTTTCCTGGCTACTGAATTGGGTAATTCAAATCATAGATTCGTCATTGTATAGCAAGGGAATGCCTTGGTTTTTCCTCCAAATGTAATTTGGCATGTAGTTGTATTTTGCTTTCCCTTTGTTCTGCTTTGATTTCGATTGTAGACACTGTTGTGCTGGTATTCATGTTTTTATTAAACTTCTACAGAAATGCAGCAGTCAATTTGTCAATTAATTAAGGCTTCCAATAGTTATTGTATCTAATTATCCGATATCGGTCTAATTATCCGATATTCTAAGATATGATGGGAAATTGATGGATTTGAATGCTCATATGAATCATTTTTTACTATTCATAATTGTTTCTTGTTCACGCGAATCTGTAATTTACATAATTAGTGTTGCTATTGTTGGCTACTCATTATGGCCAAAACTTTATGAACGGCTATATCGGTCATTTGCGTGAGTTTATTTCTTAGGGTAAACCTTCACAGTGAATCTGAACGATTTATCGTCTCCTACTCAGATGCGTAGGAAGGAAAACAGCAAGGATGTGGGCGAGCCCTTCATGCGTTGGCGTAGACCTATTAAAGAAAATTTATGAGGTGACACCTCCCACCTAAGCGTAGTCAGGCAACGGAAATCTAATCTTTTTATGGGAATTGTCATTTAAAAATTATTTTCTGTTCAAATAATATTGTAAATTCTCTCTCTCTCTCTCTCTCTCTCTCTCTCTCTCTCTCTCTCTCTCTCTCTCTCTCTCTCTCTCTCTCTCTCTCTCATACGCAAATCAATCACCTGAGAAGCTGAGTCAGGTGATCGTGAAACTCGGTTGTTATTAGGAAAATTAATAAATAGCTCTTTAAAGATGGAATTTGGTGTAAAAATATATGTAAATTAAGAGGAAATATTTTTTTTTAGGAATCAGGGTAGCATTTTTCTTTTATTATTTACTTATTTATAAAACAAATATTACCCTGGTTAGTGATACTGACTGTGTTACATTTTTTGAAATGATTTAACTATCAGTATAGAATCGAAAACAGTTTTCGTTCCTCTTTTAAAGATTACTTTAATTTTATCTTCATTTTAAGTAAATTTCAAACAGAGAAGCCGCTGTGATATATATATATATATATATATATATATATATATATATATATATATATATATATATATATATATATATATATATATATATATATATATATATATATATATATATATATATGTGTGTGTGTGTGTGTGTGTGTGTGTTTGTGTGTGTGTATGTAAGGCAGCGTTTCTTAACTTTTTCGACCTCAGAAATCCTTTTGGTTAAGCCTAAGCAGTCCAGCTCTTCCTTCCATTGCATAGCAACTTACTACGACGATAAAGGAAAGACACATGCAGTAAAATATATTTGGCTAATTCTTCGAAACAAAAACCATCACCATTGCCAAAAACATGTTTTCTAGGTCAAACCACATGTCTTGTGTGTATAGTATGAAAATTATTGGGCCAAGAACACTAACCTGAGGAACACCAGCTATCACATTCCTATACTCTATATGGTGCCCATCAACAAAAATTCTTTTCAATTTATTACTTAAATAAAAATAACAGTAATGCTAAGAAAAGACCCACCGACTCCCAACTTCTAATTATGTGACCTTCTCCAGTACCCTCTATAATTGATTTCAGCACCCCAGGTTAAGAAACTGTGATATAAGGGAATCAGTTGCAATGAGTCATCTGGATTTTTGCTGTGAATCTAACAAGACACGACAATGTTATGAACAATGATCTCGCATTACATTTTGATGAATATCCATAATATCCGATCTATCGTAGATATTTTCAAATATGTTATGGATCTTTCTTCTAAACTTTATTTAGGTATCAATTATTCCAACCACAGCAAATTGTACATCTTTATTTTGAGTAATACTAATCGCAGAGGAAATCTATTTAATTATTAATTAGATGCTCTTAGTACTTTCGAAAATGGCATAATCCTTAATAAAAAAAAGAAATTATAACTTGAAAGACATTATTAAAAGGAAATATCCAGCATATTACATAGTGATTGTTGAAAATTCTAATTACTAACATACTTTTAGCGACACAAGGATTAATTGGAGACATATTTTCCTTATTGATTAATGGAGGAGCCACTGGCGAATTTCAAAGTAATTCATAAATTCAAGTTCAATGACACTATTATATATTGAGAATTTAATCATTAAGGGTTTATCATTAGAAATCTGAACGTGTAACTTCGTTTGGGAAATTGGAATATCTTCTTATCCAATTAAAGTTTCTTTTCTCGAATAGATTTTCATGTTATGTAGCGAATCGGGAGCAGTGAAAGGCTTCATCTCTCTCTCTCTCTCTCTCTCTCTCTCTCTCTCTCTCTCTCTCTCTCTCTCTCTCTCTCTCTCTCTCTCTCTCTCTCAAGTAAAGAAGCAAGAGACTAGACAAGTAAGAGAGAGAGAGAGACGAGAGATTCCTTGCCTGTGAATAACATTTTATAGAAATATATTAATAGACGCTTCTCGACGTATAATCCCGCATCGTAATTAACAAAGGGCATGCTATAAAATACATATATAGCCCATGTTAGTCATTTGATTATTGAATTATCATACTGAGGATCAGTAGATTATAATTCTGAGTTGATATAGCGCTGTACAATGGTCAAAATCTATTAAAATATCTCTATTACTTAGTAGATTAAGTTTCATGTTGCTACGTGCATATGCAAAATATATATAAATTTAATTTACATTCAAGGTTATTGCATTTTTCGTAAATGATTAATTCCCAGATAAGTTAATTCGCTTTTAATTCGAGTATTTTGGATAAATATATCATCATCAACATCAGCCGTTACTAGTCCACTGCAGAACAAAGGCCTTAGACATGTCCTTCCACTTGCGTCTGTTTATGGTTTTTTTTATGCCAGTCCACACTCGCAAACTTTCTTAGTTCGTCAATCCAGAGTCTTCTTTTCCTTCCCATGCTTATTTTTCAATCTCTAGGGACCCATTCTGTTATTCTTTATGTCCATTTATTTTATGTCAGGATTGATATATATATATATATATATATATATATATATATATATATATATATATATATATATATATATATATATATATATATATATATATATATACATATATTTATATATATATTTATTATAGTATATGTAAATATATCCATATATATATATCACATATATGCAGTGTATATATATAATATATATATATACAGTATATATATATATATATATATATATATATATATATATATATATATATATATATATATATATATATATATAGTGTGTGTAGATATATACATATATGTATATCACATATATGCAATATATATGTATATATATATATATATATATATATATATATATATATATATATATATATATATATATATATATATATATATATACACACACACACATATATATATATATATATATATGTGTGTGTGTGTGTATATATATATACAGCATATATATATATTTATATATATATATATATATATATATATATATATATATATATACATATATATATATATATATATATATATATATATATATATATATATATATATATATATATATATATATATATATATATATATACATATATATATATGTATATATATGTATATATATGTATATATATATATATATATATATATATATATATATCATCATCATCATCATCTATTGACGCAAAGGACCTCAGTTAGATTTCGCCAGTTGTCTATATCTTGAGCTTTTAAATCAATACTCCAACATTCATGATCTCCTACGTCACTCTTCATAGTCCTGAGCTATGTAGGCCTGTTCCTAAAACACTTCTAGTACCTTGTGGAGCCCAGTTAAATGTTTGGTGAACTAATCTATCTGTTGGGAGTGCAAAGAGCATGCCCAAACCATCTCAATATACCCCTCACCATGATCTCATCCAGATATGGCACTTGAGTAATCGCTCTTATAGTTTCATTTCTAATCTTGCCCTGTCATTTAACTCCCAATACTCTTTTGAGGCCTTTGTTTTCAAATCTACTAAATCTGGTGGAGATTGTTTCATTGTCGTACCATAACTCATGTCCATACAGTAACACAGATCTCGCTAAACTGATATATAGCCGGATTTAATATGTAATAACCTCCTGTGATATTTCATGCATTCTGGTAAACAAGCATTGCAAATCCTGTGGTGTAAGCTAATAAGGACAGCGTCATCAGCATACTTCTGGGCAGTTAATTTCCTATTATCAATCCAGTCCGATCCTTTTCCACCATCTCCAACTGTTCTACGCATTTCAAAATCCATGAGGAGGATAAACAATATAGATAACAACACCTTCCCTTGGATTACTCCGCTGTGGAAATTCATTTGATAGGACTCCACTAACATTAACTTTGCACTTGCTATGCTCATGAACAGATTTAATCAAATTTATATAGTTAAGAAGAATTCCATAATAATGCAGGACTCTCCACAAAATTGGCCAGTGCACACTATCAAAGGCTTGATTTTAGTCCACAAATGCCATCAAATGGGGATTTCTATATTCTACACATTGCTGTACAACATGATTCAAAATTAAAATTTGGTCAGTGCAACTTTTACATATTCTAAATCCTGCTTGTTCATCTCTCATCTTTACATCAATATTTTTCTCTAGTCTTTTTAGAATAACCATAGTTTATATTTACATGACAACTGGGGTAAGTATGATGCCTCTGTAATTATAGCAATGCGTCAGGTTTCTTTTTTCAGCTTTTGTAACCACCAGTCTTAATTCCCATTCTTCGGGTTTTTCCTCTTCATACCTCATTCAACAAAATAATCTGGGAGTCACTTCATTTTTAGCTAATATCATCTCAGTAGTTATTCCTTGGTGACCAGGGGCTTTCCATCTCCTGAGTTTTTTAATGATAGCTTCTACTTCAAACACAATTAATTTATTCATGGGCACATCAATGCCTTCATCGGCTTCAGGTATATCAATCAAATTATTTCCTTCATATCTCGTATTCATGACTTCACTAAAGTGTTCCATCCAACATTGCCCTTCTTAATCTTCTGTTGTTATAACAGATCCATCCCTCTTTTTGATGGGTATATGTTTCTTCTTCTTTGCCCTTGTAGAGATTTCATTAATAATTCTATGAGCAATTCCTACACCATAGCCACTCCCTGAATTCATAGCTCTGTCAGCCTCATCTGCTTTCCTGTCTAAATACTTTCTCCAGTCATGCCTGGGTTTTATTTTAACTTCACTATCAATACTGGAATATTTCTCATGCTCTACCTTGTAATTTTCATTACTTCTTGAAAATAAAACACAAGGAAAAATTAAAATGCTGCATGAATTTTGACAGGTTTTGTCTTTTTTTCAATCATCTAAATGTTATAAATCGAAGGAGAAAACTGGTTAGGATTAATTTAGTATTTAAATTTTTCTATGTGATTTTATTGCAGCCAAGTCTCACATGTTTCTGGGAGTTTAATGCTTATAGCGCAATTTGTCATAGTGAGTCCCAGGATTATTCTCGTTACCAGTAATTTTTTAAATTTAGAAATTCTAAAATTTCCAACGATACCAATTTTTAGAATTGTAGGGAATGTGCACGTGGGGTGGAACTGGCACAGTGCCTAAAAACTAGTATTGAAGGGATCCACTATCATGTCCGTCAATTTGTGCACGAAACATCACTGATATTTGGTAAAGATCACGAATGCCACTATTGATGAGGATTTGCTAAAGCGAACATGCGTCTTGATGTGCATCGTGCAACTAACGGTTTCGCTTAATGAAGTTTATTAAAAAATCAATATCTACTCAATTGTAATAATTATTATTATTATTATTATTACTTACTAAGCTACAACCCTAGTTGGAAAAGCAGTATGCTATAAGCCCAGGGGCTCCAACAGGGAAAATAGCTCACTGCGGAAAGGAAAAAAGGAAAATAAAATATTCTAAGAAGAGTAACAACAATAAATATCTCCTATATAAACTATAAAAGCTTTAACAAAACAAGAGGAAGAGAAATAAGATAGGAGAGTGTGCTCGAGTGTACCCTCAAGCAAGAGAACTCTAACCCAAGACAGTGAAAGGCCATGGTACAGAGGCTATGGCACTACCCAAGACTAGAGAACAGTGGTTTGATTTTGGAGTGTCCTTCTCCTAGAAGAGCTGCTCACCATAGCTAAAGAGTCTCTTCTACCCTTACCAAGAGGAAAGTGGCACTGAACAATTACAGTGCAGTAACCCCTTGGGTGATGAAGAATTGTTTGGTAATTTGTGTTGTCAGGTGTATGAGGATAGAGGAGAATATGTAAAGAATATGCCAGACTATTCATATATGTCTATTTGTTTATTTTTAACATTCATATTTGTATTTTAAAAAGACTATATAGACACCGTGTGCACACACAAATACACACACACATATATATTTATATATATATATATATATATATATATATATATATATATATATATATATATATATATATGTATGTATATACTGTTTATACATACATATATATATATACATATATATATATATATATATATATATATATATATATATATATATATATATATATATATATATATATATATGTGTGTGTGTGTGTGTACACAGTTGGCCATTATTTGGTAGGCGAAATAAAGATGAACAGCCTCTATAGAGAGCTTCTACATTAAAAGCTACTCTGTAAATAATCAGGGCACTCATCAATAGAATCTTGTATCGTATTCCGTGTATCATAATGTACACCTCATATACTTCTGTTCCCCCTTTCCTTCGAAACATTCAGGGTTAGATGCACATTTCTCAAAACGTATCTCCTTCGGTATCTAAATGCCAGGAAATTAGGTAAAAATACTGTTATCATTCTTTTCACTTCTAACTACTTCAATTGTTATTACCTCGATTAATTCAGTTGCATTTTGAAAACTGCATACTATTTATGTATTTTGTATCACGAGTTTCTACATCTCCCTTGAAGGAGAATTGGCTCGATGGTCTTTTTATACTTTTTATTTTATAACTATGATTTTTTTTTCGGTTTTTAAACATTTTTTCATTGAATCTGTCATCTCCTTTTATTTACCAAATTTGTGATTCTCATTCTACCACTACCTATTACATTTACATCTAGAATCGTACTCAAATCAACTGTTCCAGTTCTTTCATCGTAGTTTCTTACTTACTTAGCTTCCATTTTTCCTCATAACTGAAACATCGATGGTATTTACTTTCAATCAAACAATATTTGCATTATCACAGCTACGCTTTCTCTACTGATTTTAAAAGAAATTCGTCTGTCCTACATTCACAGATTTTGAAATGTTTTTATTTCAGTGTGTATATATATATAATGTGTGCGTTTACTTATACACATATACATGTAAATATACATATACATTTATATATATATATATATATATATATATATATATATATATATATATATATATATATATATATATATATTTTACATATATATATGTATGTATATATATACATATATATATATATATATATATATATATATATATATATATATATATATATATATATATATATATATATATGTGTGTGTGTGTGTATATATTCTCGAAAAAAAATTATTAAAGAATATATGAAAACTTTTATTGATATCATTAACCCTGGATAGGTACGGTGGGTCGTTTGCGACCCCGAGCGTCAAAAAAAAACAGGTTTTTCTCACGTGACTCACCCCTGTGACTGAATTTGTGGGTGATCGACCTGCAGGAGGTGTCTTCCCTACACGCTCTAGTAGTGTCCAGATGTGCATTGCTGTAGCTGTACTCCTTCCCCGATTTCTGAGACGCATCGGGGTCGTTCGCGTCCGCGTTTACCCTTCTGAGGTAGTTTGCATAATTATCAAAGTTATTACGTATTATGAAATTGTCGTAGAATGGTGCAACTTGTATAGGTTATCAGTTGTGGAAAGTCTTGGTGGATTGTTTGGCTACCATGTGCATGTTTTTTTTTTTAGTTAAAATGTCGTTCATCACCACGAGGACCATTTTACCGCGAGTGCCCCTTTTTCATTTTTTTTCATTTTTTTGCCAAGTCATTTTTCCGTAAGATATTGCCAAATAGTGTCGTAAAACTTTTGCTTGTTTAGTGTTGGAAAGTGTGTCTAGATGATCTGGCTACCCATGCATGACTTTGTTTTTGTCAGATACGACGTAGTTATTGGTATATTGGGTATTTAACTGCGGTTACCAATTTCTGTTTTTTTTCAATATTTGTAAAAATTACTACGTAGTAAGGAATTGCCGTATATTATTCATTTTTTTTTCATGTTTATGTGTTAGAAAGTGTGCCTTGATGGTTGGGCTAACACGTGCATGTCTTTTTTTTTATCTGAGATGTCGTATATTAGAATGTCGGGCATTTTACCGCGAGTGTCCCTTTTTAATTTTTTTTAATTTTTTTGCCAAGTCATTTTTCCGTAAGATATTGCGAAATAGTGTCGTAAAACTTTTGCTTTTTTAGTGTTGGAAAGTGTGTCTAGATGATCTGGCTACCCATGCGTGATTTTGTTTTTGTCAGATACGACGTAGTTATTGGTATATTGGGTATTTAACTGCGGTTGCCAATTTCTGTTTTTTTTCAATATTTGTAAAAATTTACTACGTAGTAAGGAATTGCCGTATATTATTGATTTTTTTTTCATGTTTATGTGTTAGAAAGTGTGCCTTGATGGTTGGGCTAACACGTGCATGTCTTTTTTTTTTTATCTGAGATGCCGTATATTAGAATGTTGGGCATTTTTCCGCGAGCGCCCCTTTTTATTTGTTTTGCATTTTTTTGCTTAGTCATGTTACCGTAAGGAATTGGCAAGTAGTGTCGCAAAACTTATATTTTTATAGTGTTGGAAAGTGTTTCTAGATGATCTGGCTACCCATGCCTATTTTTTTTTTTAGCCAGATATGGCGTATATATAAGTATGTGTTCGATTTTCCTGTGATTGCCATTTTTTCGTTTTTTCCCATTTCTTTCAAAATTACTACGTACTAAGGAACTATCACAGAGTAATATTTCATTTATATGTTTATTTGTCGGAAAATATGCCTTGATGGTTTGCCTAGCACGTGGCTGAAATTTTTTTTTTCTGAAATGCCGTATATTAGAATGGCCATTTTTCCACAAGTGCCCCTTTTTATTTGTTTTGCATTTTTTTGCTTAGTCATGTTACCGTAAGGAATTGGCAAGTAGTGTCGCAAAACTTATATTTTTATAGTGTTGGAAAGTGTTTCTAGATGATCTGGCTACCCATGCCTATCTTTTTTTTAGCCAGATATGGCGTATATATAGGTATGTGTTCGATTTTCCGGTGATTGCCATTTTTTCGTTTTTTCCCATTTCTTTCAAAATTACTACGTACTAAGGAACTATCACAGAGTAATGATTCCTCTAGATGTTTATTTGTCGGAAAATTTTGTTTACTTTTTTTTTGATTGAATATCATCAAATTTTTTTAGCTAAAATATTGTTTTACATTTTTTTTTTCGATTTTATTTCCCTTCAAAAAAAATTTTTTGGGTCAGAATTTTAATTTTATAGTCGTAAAATAATCGACAATTATCCAGCAACCCACCACACAATTTTTATGCATATCCAATAATAATTAGATTAGTAAATAACACCTTGAAATTGACATACCCTTCCTACATTTCAAGTGGCAGATTAGGGAGTCTGAGTCAGTGTGGTTGGCGGCCATTTTGTGGACATATCCGAAGCGTAAGCTGCCCTATCTATATATATTCTTGTTCCCTATAGAATTTGTGATATTTTAGTATATTTTTACCTGCATAAATATCATATTATATATTAAATATATGTATTTTTTTACGAAATTTCCAAGTACTCAAAAAATTACCTTTAGATATGGCCCCTGATATAAATGTAATTTACAAAATAATGAAGATTTTTTTACATATTTCTATTTTAGGATAACATATGTTTATTCCCTAAAAAAATTAGCCACTTCCTATTTCATTTGGGTACCCAAAAAAATTCATGAAATTTGGACAATTTTTTTTGGCCAAAAAAAGTTACCCTTTTTTTCTCATTTCAGATCTTCACCTCCATGGGTCTGACTTCATCCAAAATACATCAAGATGTGTCCTAAACATTCAAGAATCAATTCCTAAAAGGATTTGTGTATATATGTATAAACTTTTTTTTTATGAATTTTTATGTCAGGTCTTTTTTTTTTCTACTTAATTTTTTAAAATATTTATAATAAATAGTTTTTCTGCAGATGTGTAGTATTTATCTTTACAGTTGTTTTAAGCATTCATTGAATTTTTTTTTGGCAAAAGAAAAAAGGAGGTTACTGCAAAAACTGATTTTTCAAGAATTTTTTTTGGCGTCGGGGTCGTTCGCGTCCGAGTATACCCTTAAAGGGGTGTCCGAGGACCGTACCTATCCAGGGTTAAGCTGTGGCAATTTTCCAGTGCCGAATTAAATAATCCGGCATTGTTAGTGAATATGCCTAAAGCTTATTTACACCCAAATCTTTTACTTTGAGATATTTATGTTTCAAGGTCAGTTTAATATACTATTCTGAAAACCGTATAATTTTGAATGAAATAATATATAATTGAACCTAGCTATTGAATTTACCAGACTCATTCGAAAGAACTGATTAGTATTCGATAATCATACTTTTGTTTTAAATGCAGAAGATTTGTGACCCGTAAAGCTTTTAATGGTCGTCAGATATTAAGTAAAAACAATTGAGCTCATTAATAACTACTTTTTTCACAGTGAACAATGTTATTGCAAAGAAGAAAGTTTTCTCAACTATTCTTTTTTTTTGGGGGGGGAACCGATTGTAATGAATACGTTTTTCGGTAACAGTCCATTCAAGTTTATCTATCTGATTAACACTCAGGAAATTAGTATGAATAGTTTCTCTGAATCACACTTTTTATAATACTGAACAGGATTGGTGTTATATCTGACCTTGTTTATTCTCTGAAGGATTATATTCCTGTAAGTTTAATTTGTAGGTCTCAGCGATACATGTTAGAACGTACTGCTTCACTCCCTTTCCTGCATTACAGGAAAAAAAAACTATTTTGAATGTATTTTCTTACACATGAAAACGCCTGTTTTTGTTGACAACCTGTAACGTAATTTATCTGAATTCTGTAAATTTTGTAATTATAATTAAATTTAGAATATAGAAATTCTTAAAATATATGTAAAAAGAAATTAATTTACTGTTTTATCATAATTGAAATCAAATTCAACTAAAACAGATTCCAGTTAGACTAAACGTATAAGGCCATGATTTGCGATTTTTTATTGAAATAAACTACATTTGACAATCACATTAGGTGTGCGATTTCCTCTTACTCGAAAAATCTTATGAACAATTTCCTTACATAATGTTGGCCGTTAAAGCCATGTCGAAAAGGCTATATCAACTTTAGTGGAACTATTTGTCTTCTCCTGGAAAGTTTTGCTTGACTTGATCCACGTTTTCTGCTCAAGTTACTAATTTCTTCCCTTTTGTTTCTCTTCATTCTTTCTCTAATTGCTTTCTCCGATTTTTCTAGCGTCTGTTTGTTCGGTGTTCTTCCATTTTGTTTATATTTGGCGTCTACATTGGATGTTCAGTTCGTTTGGATTGATTATTTCCCTTTTTAAGTAACTCATAGTACCTGTTTTTTTTTCTGTTTTTTTTTTTATGATTGGTACGTCCATCCAGGGTATGGAAAGCTCAGTAGATTGGAATTAAACATGAATTAATATTGAAATACATCATATCATCTTCACAAAATGGTAGATAATACTATATTTCTCTATTTTATTTATATATTTTCTAAATATATTAAAAAAATATATACAAAGATTACAGTTAAATAATCTATGAATTCAAACTCGAAGAAGGTTAGCAGTAAAAAAAAAAATCATATTCTGCATTGAAAAACAAAATGGGGACGGTATTTGGCGAAGATTAAAGGCCGATTCACACGACCCGTTTTCTTTCCGACAGGCTCGCCGTCGATTAAGCGGCGTCTAGTATAGAGTCATAGAAATTAGTTAGTTTGTTGTTGACCCCATGTCTTAGAGGTTAATTGAACTTTTTCAAGGGTATGAGGAGATGTTTGACATGGCAGACAAGATGTATAAAAATAATTTACATAAATAAAAGATATGGAAAATGACTGGAGAGGCATTAAATGAAACAGGTAAGTTTATCGCAATTTTAATATTCTTGGCATAGTGCATAAAGCATTATGAAGTTGCATAACTTATTTTATCAACACAGTTATCAACCAACATCTTAAAGTGTCAAAATTATCGTAATTTACTCAGTCCTCACGTGACAGAGCCTAAGTAAACAATGAAAACCGCTCGCCGGTAAACGGATACGGAACGCCTTGTGTGAATGTACAACATTTCGACGGCGGTTAGCCACCACCCAGCCTGTCGGAAAGAAAACGGGTCGTGTGAATCGGCCTTAAAACGTATACCAAAAGCGATAATAAATGTATAATAAGAGAAAATGCAAATTTAACTTCCGTAATACAAAATTATGAAGTATTTATTATACTAAGCCAACTCCCATAATTATTTTGTACCATGCGTTTAAGATAAAATATTCTCTCTCTCTCTCTCTCTCTCTCTCTCTCTCTCTCTCTCTCTCTCTCTCTCTCTCTCTCTCTCTCTCTCATACACCTTATGAAAACAGGTGAAAGTGTTGCTTAAAACAATTTGCAATGTATTCGAGTGATAACTCATTAAGGAAATGTAGCCACGAGTTGAGAGAGTGGGAGGTTTGTATAAGCAAATGGTCAAATAAATTGATTAAAAGGGAAATTTGTTGGTAAATCAAAGTTTTTTTTTTCCCTGGCTAATATACAGTATACGAGTTGAATAAGAATTATTTTTCTAAATGGCCGTTAGCAAGTTTTGTTTATCTTTAATTTTATGAAAAAAATAGCGTTGGAAGAGGGCGGCAATTTTATCATTTTTATTGATGCAAGGAGTGTCTTTTAAGCTTTAGAAGTTTTTAATTCCAGTGACCCCTTAGTTTTAAAGATTTTAGAATGGTTGTTTATCATTAGACTGCGAGGTATAACAGTTCAATTTTGCTGGGTTCCGGCACCTGCAGGTGAGTCTGGAAACGAGAAGGCAGATTTAATGGCAAAGTATGCTGCTGCTGAGTTGCGACCAAGAAGGTATCCCATTCTTTGTGATGATTGTTTACCCAACATTAAGGCTTTGATTTCTAATAGTTGGCAACAGCATTGGGATGGTTTGGTTGGAAATAAGATGCTAAAGGTAACGAATGTTATATACCCCTGGAAGTATAACATGATGCCCCAAAAGTGGGAAACTATTCTTTTTCGTCTCCGCATTGGTCACACTCGGTTGACACATGTATATATGCTTACTAGCCAATAATAGCCATATTACGACGACTGTTTGGTACCCTTGACAGTGAGGCATTTGTTGACCGAATGCCCCACTTATAGTAGGGAAAGAAATAGATATCTGTTTGAGGCTGCCAGGTTCATCCTTGGCAAGATTTTAGACATGTGTCCTACCATGCTAGCGGGTTTTTAGCTTTACTTCAGAAGCAGGTCTTCTGAAAGCTATTTAACTTTTGAAATTACATCTTTACTTTTATGGTTGTAATTGAATATTCCTTTATTTGTTTATTTATATAAATGATATCGGCGTCAATGGCCTTAGATGTTAGGATGCCAGAAAGCCTCAAATCAATCTATCAATCAATCCATCTTTTATCTTACAAAAAAGAATGATTTAACCGTCTAGGTCAGAGGCGTCAAGAGTGAGAATCATAAAGAATGAAGCAAATACAACGATTTCAAGGTATCAAAACGACAACGCCTTTTTTCCCTCCTCTTATGAATACAGTATTACAGCTTTATTGCTTTATTACATTTCAAGGCAAATTGTAACCCCAGTTGGGAAAGAGGAATGCAATATTATCAGATATCTATGCACATGAAGATGACAT
>NC_090727.1:26746802-26799302 GCF_036898095.1 Palaemon carinicauda | reverse complement strand
TTATCAAAGTTATTACGTATTATGAAATTGTCGTAGAATGGTGCAACTTGTATAGGTTATCAGTTGTGGAAAGTCTTGGTGGATTGTTTGGCTACCATGTGCATGTTTTTTTTTTTAGTTAAAATGTCATTCATCACCACGAGGACCATTTTACCGCGAGTGCCCCTTTTTCATTTTTTTTCATTTTTTTGCCAAGTCATTTTTCCGTAAGATATTGCCAAATAGTGTCGTAAAACTTTTGCTTGTTTAGTGTTGGAAAGTGTGTCTAGATGATCTGGCTACCCATGCATGACTTTGTTTTTGTCAGATACGACGTAGTTATTGGTATATTGGGTATTTAACTGCGGTTACCAATTTCTGTTTTTTTTCAATATTTGTAAAAAATACTACGTAGTAAGGAATTGCCGTATATTATTCATTTTTTTTTCATGTTTATGTGTTAGAAAGTGTGCCTTGATGGTTGGGCTAACACGTGCATGTCTTTTTTTTTATCTGAGATGTCGTATATTAGAATGTCGGGCATTTTACCGCGAGTGTCCCTTTTTAATTTTTTTTAATTTTTTTGCCAAGTCATTTTTCCGTAAGATATTGCGAAATAGTGTCGTAAAACTTTTGCTTTTTTAATGTTGGAAAGTGTGTCTAGATGATCTGGCTACCCATGCGTGATTTTGTTTTTGTCAGATACGACGTAGTTATTGGTATATTGGGTATTTAACTGCGGTTGCCAATTTCTGTTTTTTTTTCAATATTTGTAAAAATTTACTACGTAGTAAGGAATTGCCGTATATTATTGATTTTTTTTCATGTTTATGTGTTAGAAAGTGTGCCTTGATGGTTGGGCTAACACGTGCATGTCTTTTTTTTTATCTGAGATGCCGTATATTAGAATGTTGGGCATTTTTCCACGAGTGCCCCTTTTTATTTGTTTTGCATTTTTTTGCTTAGTCATGTTACCGTAAGGAATTGGCAAGTAGTGTCGCAAAACTTATATTTTTATAGTGTTGGAAAGTGTTTCTAGATGATCTGGCTACCCATGCCTATTTTTTTTTTAGCCAGATATGGCGTATATATAAGTATGTGTTCGATTTTCCTGTGATTGCCATTTTTTCGTTTTTTCCCATTTCTTTCAAAATTACTACGTACTAAGGAACTATCACAGAGTAATATTTCATTTATATGTTTATTTGTCGGAAAATATGCCTTGATGGTTTGCCTAGCACGTGGCTGAAATTTTTTTTTTCTGAAATGCCGTATATTAGAATGGCCATTTTTCCACGAGTGCCCCTTTTTATTTGTTTTGCATTTTTTTGCTTAGTCATGTTACCGTAAGGAATTGGCAAGTAGTGTCGCAAAACTTATATTTTTATAGTGTTGGAAAGTGTTTCTAGATGATCTGGCTACCCATGCCTATCTTTTTTTTAGCCAGATATGGCGTATATATAGGTATGTGTTCGATTTTCCGGTGATTGCCATTTTTTCGTTTTTTCCCAATTCTTTCAAAATTACTACGTACTAAGGAACTATCACAGAGTAATGATTCCTCTAGATGTTTATTTGTCGGAAAATTTTTTTTACTTTTTTTTTGATTGAATATCATCAAATTTTTTTAGCTAAAATATTGTTTTACATTTTTTTTTCGATTTTATTTCCCTTCAAAAAAAATTTTTTGGGTCAGAATTTTAATTTTATAGTCGTAAAATAATCGACAATTATCCAGCAACCCACCATACAATTTTTATGCATATCCAATAATAATTAGATTAGTAAATAACACCTTGAAATTGACATACCCTTCCTACATTTCAAGTGGCAGATTAGGGAGTCTGAGTCAGTGTGGTTGGCGGCCATTTTGTGGACATATCCGAAGCGTAAGCTGCCCTATCTATATATATTCTTGTTCCCTATAGAATTTGTGATATTTTGGTGTATTTTTACCTGCATAAATATCATATTATATATTAAATATATGTATTTTTTTACGAAATTTACAAGTACTCAAAAAATTACCTTTAGATATGGCCCCTGATATAAATGTAATTTACAAAATAATGAAGATTTTTTTACATATTTCTATTTTAGGATAACATATGTTTATTCCCTAAAAAAATTAGCCACTTCCTATTTCATTTGGGTACCCAAAAAAATTCATGAAATTTGGACAATTTTTTTTGGCCAAAAAAAGTTACCCTTTTTTTCTCATTTCAGATCTTCACCTCCATGGGTCTGACTTCATCCAAAATACATCAAGATGTGTCCTAAACATTCAAGAATCAATTCCTAAAAGGATTTGTGTATATATGTATAAACTTTTTTTTATGAATTTTTATGTCAGGTCTTTTTTTTTCTACTTAATTTTTTAAAATATTTATAATAAATAGTTTTTCTGCAGATGAGTAGTATTTATCTTTACAGTTGTTTTAAGCATTCATTGAAGTTTTTTTTGGCAAAAGAAAAAAGGAGGTTACTGCAAAAACTGATTTTTCAAGAATTTTTTTTGGCGTCGGGGTCGTTCGCGTCCGAGTATACCCTTAAAGGGGTGTCCGAGGACCGTACCTATCCAGGGTTAAGTCGCTTCCAGATGAATAAAATGAATGCAAAAACTCTATTGAGACAGCATCTGGGACATTTAACCCTGGATAGGTACGGTGGGTCGTTTGCGACCCCGAGCGTCAAAAAAAAACAGGTTTTTCTCACGTGACTCACCCCTGTGACTGAATTTGTGGGTGATCGACCTGCAGGAGGTGTCTCCCCTACACGCTCTAGTAGTGTCCAGATGTGCATTGCTGTAGCTGTACTCCTTCCCCGATTTCTGAGACGCGTCGGGGTCGTTCGCGTCCGAGTTTACCCTTCTGAGGTAGTTTGCATAATTATCAAAGTTATTACGTATTATGAAATTGTCGTAGAATGGTGCAACTTGTATAGGTTATCAGTTGTGGAAAGTCTTGGTGGATTGTTTGGCTACCATGTGCATGTTTTTTTTTTTAGTTAAAATGTCGTTCATCACCACGAGGACCATTTTACCGCGAGTGCCCCTTTTTCATTTTTTTTCATTTTTTTGCCAAGTCATTTTTCCGTAAGATATTGCCAAATAGTGTCGTAAAACTTTTGCTTGTTTAGTGTTGGAAAGTGTGTCTAGATGATCTGGCTACCCATGCATGACTTTGTTTTTGTCAGATACGACGTAGTTATTGGTATATTGGGTATTTAACTGCGGTTACCAATTTCTGTTTTTTTTCAATATTTGTAAAAATTACTACGTAGTAAGGAATTGCCGTATATTATTCATTTTTTTTCATGTTTATGTGTTAGAAAGTGTGCCTTGATGGTTGGGCTAACACGTGCATGTCTTTTTTTTTTATCTGAGATGTCGTATATTAGAATGTCGGGCATTTTACCGCGAGTGTCCCTTATTAATTTTTTTTTATTTTTTTGCCAAGTCATTTTTCCGTAAGATATTGCGAAATAGTGTCGTAAAACTTTTGCTTTTTTAATGTTGGAAAGTGTGTCTAGATGATCTGGCTACCCATGCGTGATTTTGTTTTTGTCAGATACGACGTAGTTATTGGTATATTGGGTATTTAACTGCGGTTGCCAATTTCTGTTTTTTTTCAATATTTGTAAAAATTTACTACGTAGTAAGGAATTGCCGTATATTATTGATTTTTTTTTCATGTTTATGTGTTAGAAAGTGTGCCTTGATGGTTGGGCTAACACGTGCATGTCTTTTTTTTTTATCTGAGATGCCGTATATTAGAATGTTGGGCATTTTTCCGCGAGTGCCCCTTTTTATTTGTTTTGCATTTTTTTGCTTAATCATGTTACCGTAAGGAATTGGCAAGTAGTGTCGCAAAACTTATATTTTTATAGTGTTGGAAAGTGTTTCTAGATGATCTGGCTACCCATGCCTATTTTTTTTTAGCTAGATATGGCGTATATATAAGTATGTGTTCGATTTTCCTGTGATTGCCATTTTTTCGTTTTTTCCCATTTCTTTCAAAATTACTACGTACTAAGGAACTATCACAGAGTAATATTTCATTTATATGTTTATTTGTCGGAAAATATGCCTTGATGGTTTGCCTAGCACGTGGCTGAAATTTTTTTTTTTCTGAAATGCCGTATATTAGAATGGCCATTTTTCCACGAGTGCCCCTTTTTATTTGTTTTGCATTTTTTTGCTTAGTCATGTTACCGTAAGGAATTGGCAAGTAGTGTCGCAAAACTTATATTTTTATAGTGTTGGAAAGTGTTTCTAGATGATCTGGCTACCCATGCCTATCTTTTTTTTAGCCAGATATGGCGTATATATAGGTATGTGTTCGATTTTCCGGTGATTGCCATTTTTTCGTTTTTTCCCAATTCTTTCAAAATTACTACGTACTAAGGAACTATCACAGAGTAATGATTCCTCTAGATGTTTATTTGTCGGAAAATTTTGTTTACTTTTTTTTTGATTGAATATCATCAAATTTTTTTAGCTAAAATATTGTTTTACATTTTTTTTTTTCGATTTTATTTCCCTTCAAAAAAATTTTTTTGGGTCAGAATTTTAATTTTATAGTCGTAAAATAATCGACAATTATCCAGCAACCCACCATACAATTTTTATGCATATCCAATAATAATTAGATTAGTAAATAACACCTTGAAATTGACATACCCTTCCTACATTTCAAGTGGCAGATTAGGGAGTCTGAGTCAGTGTGGTTGGCGGCCATTTTGTGGACATATCCGAAGCGTAAACTGCCCTATCTATATATATTCATATTCCCTATAGAATTTGTGATATTTTGGTATATTTTTACCTGCATAAATATCATATTATATATTAAATATATGTATTTTTTTACGAAATTTCCAAGTACTCAAAAAATTACCTTTAGATATGGCCCCTGATATAAATGTAATTTACAAAATAATGAAGATTTTTTTACATATTTCTATTTTAGGATAACATATGTTTATTCCCTAAAAAAATTAGCCACTTCCTATTTCATTTGGGTACCCCAAAAAATTCATGAAATTTGGACAATTTTTTTTGGCCAAAAAAAGTTACCCTTTTTTTCTCATTTCAGATCTTCACCTCCATGGGTCTGACTTCATCCAAAATACATCAAGATGTGTCCTAAACATTCAAGAATCAATTCCTAAAAGGATTTGTGTATATATGTATAAACTTTTTTTTTATGAATTTTTATGTCAGGTCTTTTTTTTTCTACTTAATTTTTTAAAATATTTATAATAAATAGTTTTTCTGCAGATGAGTAGTATTTATCTTTACAGTTGTTTTAAGCATTCATTGAAGTTTTTTTTGGCAAAAGAAAAAAGGAGGTTACTGCAAAAACTGATTTTTCAAGAATTTTTTTTGGCGTCGGGGTCGTTCGCGTCCGAGTATACCCTTAAAGGGGTGTCCGAGGACCGTACCTATCCAGGGTTAAATCGCTTCCAGATGAATAAAATGGATGCAAAAACTGTGTTGAGACAGCATCTGGGACATTTAAATCGCTTCCAGATGAATAAAATGAATGCAAAAACTCTGTTCAGACAGCATCTGGGACATTTAAATCGCTTCCAGATGAATAAAATGAATGCAAAAACTCTATTGAGACAACATCTGGAACATTTAAATCGCTTCCAGATGAATAAAATGAATGCAAAAACTCTATTGAGACAGCATTTGTGACATTTAAATTGCTTCCAGATGAATAAAATGAATGCAAAAACTCTATTGAGACAGCATCTGAGACATTTAAATCGCTTCCAGTTGAATAAAATGAATGCAAAAACTGTGTTGAGACAGCATCTGGGACATTTAAATCGCTTCCAGTTAAATAAAATGAATGCAAAATCTCTATTGAGACAGCATCTGGGACATTTAAATCGCTTCCAGATGAATAAAATGAATGCAAAAACTCTATTGAGACAACATCTGTGACATTTAAATCCATTCCAGATGAATAAAATGAATGCAAAAACTCTATTGAGACAGCATCTGGGACATTCAAATCGCTTCCAGATGAATAAAATGAATGCAAAAACTCTATTGAGACAGCATCTGAGACATTTAAATCGCATCCAGTTGAATAAAATGAATGCAAAAACTCTATTGAGAAATCATCTGAGACATTTAAATCGCTTCCATTTGAATAAAATGAATGCAAAAACTCTGTTGAGACAGCAACTGAGACATTTAAATCGCTTCCAGTTGAATAAAATTAATGCAAAAACTCTATTAAGACAGCATCTTAAAGGTTAAAATCGCTTCCAGATGAATAGAATGAATACAAAAACTCTATTGAGACAGCATCTGGGACATTTAAATCGCTTCCAGATGAATAAAATGGATGCAAAAACTCTATTGAGACAGCATATGGGACATTTATATCGCTTCTAGATGAATAAAATGGATGCAAAAACTCTATTGAGACAGCATCTGGGACATTTATATCGATTACAGATTAATAAAATGGATGCAAAAACTCTATTGAGACAGCATCTGGGACATTTAAATCGCTTCCAGATGAATAAAATGGATGCAAAAACTCTATTGAGACAGCATCTGGGACATTTAAATCGCTTCCATATGAATAAAATGAATGCAAAATCTCTGTTGAGACAGCATCTGGGACATTTAAATCCCTTCCAGATGAATAAAATGAATGCAAAATCTATGTTGAGACAGCATCTGGGACATTTAAATCCCTTCCAGATGAATAAAATTAATGCAAAAACTCTATTGAGACAGCATCTGAAACGTTAAAATCCCTACCAGATTAATAAAATGAATGCAAAAACTCTATTGAGACAGCATCTGGGACATTTAAATCGCTTCCAGAGGAATAAAATGAATGCTAAACTTCTATTGAGACAGCATCTGAGACATTTAAATCGCTTCCAGTTGAATAAAATGAATGCAAAAACTCTATTTAGAGAGCATCTGGGACATTTAAATCGCTTCCAGATGAATAAAATGAATGCAAGAACACTGGTGAGACAGCATCTGGGACATTTAAATCCCTTTCAGATGAATAAAATGAATGCAAAAACTCTGTTGAGACAGCATCTGGGACATTTAAATCCCTTCCAGATGAATAAAATGAATGCAAAAACTCTCTTGAGACAGCCTCTGGGACACTTAAATCGCTTCCAGATGAATAAAATAGATGCAAAAACTCTGAGACAGCATCTGGGACATTTAAATCCCTTCCAGATGAATAAAATGAATGCAAAAACTCTATTGAGACAGCAACTGGGACATTTAAATCATTTCCGAATGAATAAAATGAATGCAAAAACTCTGGTGAGACAGCATATGGGACATTGAAATCCTTTCCAGATGAATAAAATGAATGCAAAAACTCTATTGAGACAGCATATGGGACATTTAAATCGCTTCCAGATGAATAAAATGAATGCTAAACCTCTATTGAGACAACATCTGGGACATTTAAATCCCTTTCAGATGAACAAAATGAATGCAAAAACTCTGTTGAGACAGCATCTGGGACATTTAAATCCCTTCCAGATGAATAAAATGATTGCCAAAACTCTATTGAGACAGCATCTGAGACTTTCAAATCGCTTCCAGTTGAATAAAATGAATGCAAATACTCTATTGAGACAGTATCTGGGACTTTTAAATCGCTTCCAGATGAATAAAATGAATGCAAAAACTCTATTGAGACAACATCTGGGACATTTAAATCGCTTACAGATGAATAAAATGAATGCAAAAACTCTATTGAGACAGCATCTGGGACATTTAAATCGCTTCCAGATGAATAAAATGGATGCAAAAACTCTGTTGAGAGAGAATCTGGGACATTTAAATCGCTTCAAGATGAATAAAATGAATGTAAAAACTCTGTTGAGACAGCATCTGGGACATTTAAATCGCTTCCAGATGAATAAAATGAATGCAAAAACTCTATTGAGACTGCAACTGGGACATTTAAATCCCTTCCAGATGAATAAAATGAAAGCAAAAACTCTATAGAGACAGCATCTGGGACATTTAAATCGTTTCCTGATGAATAAAATAGATGCAAAAATTCTATTGAGAGAGCATCTGTGACATTTAAATCGCTTCCAGATAAATAAAATGAATGCAAAAACTCTATTGAGACAGCATCTGGGACATTTAAATCGCTCCCAGTTGAATAAAATGAATGCAAAAACTCTATTGAGACAGCATTTGTGACATTTAAATCGCTTCCAGATGAATAAAATGAATGCAAAAACTCTATTGAGACAGCATCTGAGACATTTTAATCGCTTCCAGTTGAATAAAATGAATGCAAAAACTGTGTTGAGAGAGCATCTGGGACATTTAAATCGCTTCCAGTTGAATAAAATGAATGCAAAATCTCTATTGAGACAGCATCTGGGACATTTAAATCGCTTCTAGATGAATAAAATGAATGCAAAAACTCTATTGAGACAACATCTGTGACATTTAAATCCATTCCAGATGAATAAAATGAATGCAAAAACTCTATTGAGACAGCATCTGGGACATTCAAATCGCTTCCAGATGAATAAAATGAATGCAAAAACTCTATTGAGACAGCATCTGAGACATTTAAATCGCATCCAGTTGAATAAAATGAATGCAAAAACTCTATTGAGACAGCATTTGGGACATTTAAATCGCTTCCAGATGAATAAAATGAATGCAAAAACTCTATTGAGACAGCATCTGAGATATTTAAATCGCTTCCAGTTGAATAAAAATAATGCAAAAACTCAATTGAGACAGCATCTGGGACATTTAAATCGTTTCCTGATGAATAAAATGAATGCAAAAACTCAATTGAGACAGCATCTGGGACATTCAAATCCCTTCCAGATGAATAAAATGAATGCAAAAACTCTATTGAGACTGCAACTGGGACATTTAAATCCCTTCCAGATGAATAAAATGAAAGCAAAAACTCTGTTGAGACAGCATCTGGGACATTTAAATTGCTTCCAGGTGAATAAAATAGATGCAAAAACTCTATTGAGACAGCGTCTGGGACATTTAATTCCCTTTCAGATGAATAAAATGAATGTAAAAACTGTGTTGAGACAGCATCTGGGACATTTAAATCGCTTCCAGTTGAATAAAATGAATGCAAAAACTGTGTTGAGACAGCATCTGGGACATTTAAATTGCTTCCAGGTGAATAAAATGAATGCAAAAACTCTATTGAGACAGCATCTGGGACATTTAAATCGTTTCCTGATGAATAAAATAGATGCAAAAACTCTATTGAGACAGCATCTGTGACATTTAAATCGCTTCCAGATGAATAAAATGAATGCAAAAACTCTATTGAGACAGCATCTGAGACATTTAAATCGCTCCCAGTTGAATAAAATGAATGCAAAAACTCTGTTGAGACAGCATCTGGGACATTTAAATTGCTTCCAGGTGAATAAAATAGATGCAAAAACTCTATTGAGACAGCGTGTGGGACATTTAAATCCCTTTCAGATGAATAAAATGAATGTAAAAACTGTGTTGAGACAGCATCTGGGACATTTAAATCGCTTTCAGTTGAATAAAATGAATGCAAACACTTTATTGAGACAGCATCTGGGACATTTAAATCGCTTCCAGATGAATAAAATGAATGCAAAAACTCTATTGAGACAACATCTGGGACATTTAAGTCGCTTCCAGATGAATAAAATGAATGCAAAAACTCTATTGAGACAGCATCTGGGACATTTAAATCGCTTCCAGATGAATAAAATGGATGCAAAAACTGTGTTGAGACAGCATCTGGGACATTTAAATCGCTTCCAGATGAATAAAATTAATGCAAAAACTCTGTTCAGACAGCATCTGGGACATTTAAATCGCTTCCAGATGAATGAAATGGATGCAAAAACTCTATTGAGATAGCATATGGGACATTTATATCGCTTCCAGATGAATAAAATGGATGCAAAAACTCTATTGAGACAGCATCTGGGACATTTATATCGCTTCCAGATGAATAAAATGAATGCAAAAACTCTATTGAGACTGCATCTGGGACATTTAAATCGCTTCCAGATGAATAAAATGGATGCAAAAACTCTATTGAGACAGCATTTGGGACATTTAAATCGCTTCCAGATGAATAAAATGAATGCAAAAACTCTATTGAGACAGCATCTGAGACATTTAAATCGCATCCAGTTGAATAAAATGAATGCAAAAACTCTATTGAGAAATCATCTGAGACATTTAAATCGCTTCCATTTGAATAAAATGAATGCAAAAACTCTGTTGAGACAGCATCTGAGACATTTAAATCGCTTCCAGTTGAATAAAATGAATGCAAAAACTCTATTGAGACAGCATCTTAAACGTTAAAATTGCTTCCAGATGAATAGAATGAATGCAAAAACTCTATTGAGACAGCATCTGGGACATATAAATCGCTTCCAGATGAATAAAATGGATGCAAAAACTCTATTGAGACAGCATATGGGACATTTATATCGCTTCCAGATTAATAAAATGGATGCAAAAACTCTATTGAGACAGCATCTGGGACATTTATATCGCTTCCAGATTAATAAAATGGATGCAAAAACTCTATTGAGACAGCATCTGGGACATTTAAATCGCTTCCAGATGAATAAAATAGATGCAAAAACTCTATTGAGACAGCATCTGGGACAATTAAATCGCTTCCAGATGAATAAAATGAATGCAAAATCTCTGTTGAGACAGCATCTGGGACATTTAAATCCCTTCCAGATGAATAAAATGAATCCAAAATCTCTGTTGAGACAGCATCTGGGACATTTAAATCCCTTCCAGATGAATAAAATTAATGCAAAAACTCTATTGAGACAGCATCTGAAACGTTAAAATCCCTACCAGATTAATAAAATGAATGCAAAAACTCTATTGAGACAGCATCTGGGACATTTAAATCGCTTCCAGAGGAATAAAATGAATGCTAAACTTCTATTGAGACAGCATCTGAGACATTTAAATCGCTTCCAGTTGAATAAAATGAATGCAAAAACTCTATTAAGAGAGCATCTGGGACATTTAAATCGCTTCCAGATGAATAAAATGAATGCAAGAACACTGGTGAGACAGCATCTGGGACATTTAAATCCCTTCCAGATGAATAAAATGAATGCAAAAACTCTCTTGAGACAGTATCTGGGACACTTAAATCGCTTCCAGATGAATAAAATAGATACAAAAACTCTATTGAGACAGCATCTGGGACATTTAAATCCCTTCCAGATGAATAAAATGAATGCAAAAACTCTATTGAGAGAGCAACTGGGACATTTAAATCATTTCCGAATGAATAAAATGAATGCAAAAACTCTGCTGAGACAGCATCTGGGACATTTAAATTGCTTCCAGGTGAATAAAATAGATGCGAAAACTCTATTGAGACAGCATCTGGGACATTTAAATCCCTTTCAGATGAATAAAATGAATGCAAAAACTGTGTTGAGACAGCATCTGGGACATTTAAATCGCTTCCAGTTGAAAAAAAGGAATGCAAACACTTTATTGAGACAGCATCTGGGACATTTAAATCGCTTCCAGATGAATAAAATGAATGCAAAAACTCTATTGAGACAACATCTGGGACATTGACATCGCTTCCAGATGAATAAAATGAATGCAAAAACTCTATTGAGACAGCATCTGGGACATTTAAATCGCTTCCAGATGAATAAAATGGATGCAAAAATTTTGTTGAGACAGCATCTGGGACATTTAAATCGCTTCCAGATGAATAAAATGAATGCAAAAACTCTGTTGAGACAGCATCTGGGGCATTTAAATCGCTTCCAGATGAATAAAATGAATGCAAAAACTCTATTGAGACAACATCTGGGACATTTAAATCACTTCCAGATGAATAAAATGAATGCAAAAATTCTATTGAGACAGCATTTGTGACATTTAAATCGCTTCCAGATGAATAAAATGAATGCAAAAACTCTATTGAGACAGCATCTGAGACATTTTAATCGCTTCCAGTTGAATAAAATGAATGCAAAAACTGTGTTGAGACAGCATCTGGGACATTTAGATCGCTTCCAGTTGAATAAAATGAATGCAAAATCTCTATTGAGACAGCATCTGGGACATTTAAATCGCTTCCAGATGAATAAAATGAATGCAAAAACTCTATTGAGACAACATCTGTGACATTTAAATCCATTCCCAATGATTAAAATGAATGCAAAAACTCTATTGAGACAGCATCTGGGACATTCAAATCGCTTCCAGATGAATAAAATGAATGCAAAAACTCTATTGAGACAACATCTGAGACATTTAAATCGCTTCCAGATGAATAAAATTAATGCAAAAACTGTGTTGAGACAGCATCTGGGACATTTAAATCGCTTCCAGTTGAATAAAATGAATGCAAAAACTCTATTGAGACAGCATCTTAAACGTTAATATCGCTTCCAGATGAATAAAATGAATGCAAAAACTCTATTGAGATAGCATATGGGACATTTATATCGCTTCCAGATGAATAAAATGGATGCAAAAACTCTATTGAGACAGCATCTGGGACATTTATATCGCTTCCAGATGAATAAAATGGATGCAAAAACTCTATTGAGACTGCATCTGGGACATTTAAATCGCTTCCAGATGAATAAAATGGATGCAAAAACTCTATTGAGACAGCATCTGGGACATTTAAATCGCTTCCAGATGAATAAAATGAATGCAAAATCTCTGTTGAGACAGCATCTGGGACATTTAAATCCCTTCCAGATGAATAAAATGAATGCAAAATCTCTGTTGAGACAGCATCTGGGACATTTAAATTCCTTTCCAGATGAATGAAATGAATGCAAAAACTCTATTGAAACAGCATCTGAAACGTTAAAATCCCTACCAGATGAATAAAATGAATGCAAAATCTCTATTGAGACAGCATCTGGGACATTTAAATCCCTTCCAGATAAATAAAATGAATGCTAAACCTCTATTGAGACAGCATCTGAAACATTTAAATGGCTTCCAGTTGAATAAAATGAATGCAAAAACTCTATTAAGAGAGCATCTGGGACATTTAAATCGCTTCCAGATGAATAAAATGAATGCAAGAACACTGGTGAGACAGCATCTGGGACATTTAAATCCCTTTCAGATGAATAAAATGAATGCAAAAACTCTGTTGAGACAGCATCTGGGACATTTAAATCCCTTCCAGATGAATAAAATGAATGCAAAAACTCTGTTGAGACAGCATCTGAGACATTTAAATCGCTTCCAGTTGAATAAAATGAATGCAAAAACTTTATTGAGACAGCATCTTAAACGTTAAAATCGCTTCCAGATGAATAAAATGAATGCAAAATCTCTATTGAGACAGCATCTGGGACATTTAAATCGCTTCCAGATGAATAAAATGGATGCAAAAACTCTATTGAGACAGCATCTGGGACATTTATATCGCTTCCAGATGAATAAAATGGATGCAAAAACTCTATTGAGACAGCATCTGGGACATTTATATCGCTTCCAGATGAATAAAATGGATGCAAAAACTCTATTGAGACAGCATCTGGGACATTTAAATCGCTTCCAGATGAATAAAATGGATGCAAAAACTCTATTGAGACAGCATCTGGGACATTCAAATCGCTTCCAGATGAATAAAATGAATGCAAAATCTCTGTTGAGACAGCATCTGGGACATTTAAATCCCTTCCAGATGAATAAAATGAATGCAAAATCTCTGTTGAGACAGCATCTGGGACATTTAAATCCCTTAGAGGTGAATAAAATGAATGCAAAAACTCTATTGAGACAGCATCTGAAACGTTAAAATCCCTACCAGATGAATAAAATGAATGCAAAAACTCTATTGAGACAGCATCTGGGACATTTAAATCGCTTCCAGAGGAATAAAATGAATGCAAAAACTCTATTAAGAGAGCATCTGGGACATTTAAATCGCTTCCAGATGAATAAAAAGAATGCAAGAACACTGGTGAGACTGCATCTGGGACATTTAAATCCCTTTCAGATGAATAAAATGAATGCAAAAACTCTGTTGAGACAGCATCTGGGACATTTAAATCCCTTCCAGATGAATAAAATGAATGCAAAAACTCTATTGAGACAGCATCTGGGACATTTAAATCGCTTCCAGATGAATAAAATAGATGCAAAAACTCTATTGAGACAGCATCTGGGACATTTAAATCCCTTCCAGATGAATAAAATGAATGCAAAAACTCTATTGAGACAGCAACTGGGACATTTAAATCCCTTCCGAATGAATAAAATGAATGCAAAAACTCTGTTGAGACAGCATCTGGGACATTTAAATCCCTTCCAGATGTATAAAATGAATGCAAAAACTCTATTGAGACAACATATGGGACATTTAAATCGCTTCCAGATGAATAAAATGAATGCTAAACCTCTATTGAGACAACATCTGGGACATTTAAATCCCTTTCAGATGAACAAAATGAATGCAAAAACTCTGTTGAGACAGCATCTGGGACATTTAAATCCCTTCCAGATGAATAAAATGAATGCCAAAACTCTATTGAGACAGCATCTGAGACTTTTAAATCGTTTCCAGTTGAATAAAATGAATGCAAAAACTCTATTGAGACAGTATCTGGGACATTTAAATCGCTTCCAGATGAATAAAATGAATGCAAAAACTCTATTGAGACAACATCTGGGACATTTAAATCGCTTCCAGATGAATAAAATGAATGCAAAAACTCTATTGAGAGAGCATCTGGGACATTTAAATCGCTTCCAGATGAATAAAATGGATGCAAAAACTCTGTTGAGACAGCATCTGGGACATTTAAATCGCTTCCAGATGAATAAAATGAATGCAAAAACTCTATTGAGACTGCAACTGGGACATTTAAATCGCTTCCAGATGAATAAAATGAATGCAAAAACTCTGTTGAGACAGCATCTGGGACATTTAAATTGCTTCCAGGTGAATAAAATAGATGCAAAAACTCTATTGAGACAGCATCTGGGACATTTAAATCCCTTTCAGATGAATAAAATGAATACAAAAACTGTGTTGAGACAGCATCTGGGACATTTAAATCACTTCCAGTTGAATAAAATGAATGCAAACACTTTATTGAGACAGCATCTGGGACATTTAAATCGCTTCCAGATGAATAAAATTAATGCAAACACTTTATTGAGACAGCATCTGGGACATTTAAATCCCTTTCAGATGAATAAAATGAATGCAAAAACTGTGTTGAAACAGCATCTGGGACATTTAAATTGCTTCCAGATGAATAAAATGAATGCGAAAACTCTATTGAGAGAGCATCTGGGACATTTAAATCGCTTCCAGATGAATAAAATGGATGCAAAAACTCTGTTGAGACAGCATCTGGGACATTTAAATCGCTTCCAGATGAATAAAATGAATGCAAAAACTCTATTGAGACTGCAACTGGGACATTTAAATCGCTTCCAGATGAATAAAATGAATGCAAAAACTCTGTTGTGACAGCATCTGGGACATTTAAATTGCTTCCAGGTGAATAAAATAGATGCAAAAACTCTATTGAGACAGCATCTGGGACATTTAAATCCCTTTCAGATGAATAAAATGAATGCAAAAACTGTGTTGAGACAGCATCTGGGACATTTAAATCGCTTCCAGATGAATAAAATTAATGCAAAAACTCTATTGAGACAGCATCTGAAACGTTAAAATCCCTACCAGATGAATAAAATGAATGCAAAAACTGTGTTGAGACAGCATCTGGGACATTTAAATCGCTTCCAGTTGAAAAAAAAAGAATGCAAACACTTTATTGAGACAGCATCTGGGACATTTAAATCGCTTCCAGATGAATAAAATGAATGCAAAAACTCTATTGAGACAACATCAGGGACATTTACATCGCTTCCAGATGAATAAAATGAATGCAAAAACTCTATTGAGACAGCATCTGAGACATTTTAATCGCTTCCAGTTGAATAAAATGAATGCAAAAACTGTGTTGAGACAGCATCTGGGACATTTAAATCGCTTCCAGTTGAATAAAATGAATGCAAAATATCAATCGAGACAGCATCTGGGACATTTAAATCGCTTCCAGATGAATAAAATGAATGCAAAAACTCTATTGAGACAACATCTGTGACATTTAAATCCATTCCAGATGAATAAAATGAATGCAAAAACTCTATTGAGACAGCATCTGGGACATTCAAATCGCTTCCAGATGAATAAAATGAATGCAAAAACTCTATTGAAACAGCATTTGGGACATTTAAATCGCTTCCAGATGAATAAAATGAATGCAAAAACACTGTTGAGACAGCATCTGGGACATTTAAATTGCTTCCAGGTGAATAAAATAGATGCGAAAACTCTATTGAGACAGCATCTGGGACATTTAAATCCCTTTCAGATGAATAAAATGAATGCAAAAACTGTGTTGAGACTGCATCTGGGACATTTAAATCGCTTCCAGTTGAAAAAAATGAATGCAAACACTTTATTGAGACAGCATCTGGGACATTTAAATCGCTTCCAGATGAATAAAATGAATGCAAAAACTCTATTGAGACAACATCTGGGACATTGACATCGCTTCCAGATGAATAAAATGAATGCAAAAACTCTATTGAGACAGCATCTGGGACATTTAAATCGCTTCCAGATGAATAAAATGGATGCAAAAACTCTATTGAGACAGCTTCTGGGACATTTAAATCGCTTCCAGATGAATAAAATGAATGCAAAAACTCTATTGAGACAGCTTCTGAAACATTTAAATCGCTTCCAGATGAATAAAATGAATGCAAAAACTCTATTGAGACAGCATCTGGGACATTTAAATCGCTTCCAGATGAATAAAATGGATGCAAAAATTTTGTTGAGACAGCATCTGGGACATTTAAATCGCTTCCAGATGAATAAAATGAATGCAAAAACTCTGTTGAGACAGCATCTGGGACATTTAAATCGCTTCCAGATGAATAAAATGAATGCAAAAACTCTATTGAGACAACATCTGGGACATTTAAATCACTTCCAGATGAATAAAATGAATGCAAAAATTCTATTGAGACAGCATTTGTGACATTTAAATCGCTTCCAGATGAATAAAATGAATGCAAAAACTCTATTGAGACAGCATCTGAGACATTTTAATCGCTTCCAGTTGAATAAAATGAATGCAAAAACTGTGTTGAGACAGCATCTGGGACATTTAGATCGCTTCCAGTTGAATAAAATGAATGCAAAATCTCTATTGAGACAGCATCTGGGACATTTAAATCGCTTCCAGATGAATAAAATGAATGCAAAAACTCTATTGAGACAACATCTGTGACATTTAAATCCATTCTCAATGATTAAAATGAATGCAAAAACTCTATTGAGACAGCATCTGGGACATTCAAATCGCTTCCAGATGAATAAAATGAATGCAAAAACTCTATTGAGACAACATCTGAGACATTTAAATCGCTTCCAGATGAATAAAATTAATGCAAAAACTGTGTTGAGACAGCATCTGGGACATTTAAATCGCTTCCAGTTGAATAAAATGAATGCAAAAACTCTATTGAGACAGCATCTTAAACGTTAATATCGCTTCCAGATGAATAAAATGAATGCAAAAACTCTATTGAGATAGCATATGGGACATTTATATCGCTTCCAGATGAATAAAATGGATGCAAAAACTCTATTGAGACAGCATCTGGGACATTTATATCGCTTCCAGATGAATAAAATGGATGCAAAAACTCTATTGAGACTGCATCTGGGACATTTAAATCGCTTCCAGATGAATAAAATGGATGCAAAAACTCTATTGAGACAGCATCTGGGACATTTAAATCGCTCCCAGAAGAATAAAATGAATGCAAAATCTCTGTTGAGACAGCATCTGGGACATTTAAATCCCTTCGAGATGAATAAAATGAATGCAAAATCTCTGTTGAGACAGCATCTGGGACATTTAAATTCCTTTCCAGATGAATAAAATGAATGCAAAAACTCTATTGAAACAGCATCTGAAACGTTTAAAATCCCTACCAGATGAATAAAATGAATGCAAAAACTCTATTGAGACAGCATCTGGGACATTTAAATCCCTTCCAGATAAATAAAATGAATGCTAAACCTCTATTGAGACAGCATCTGAAACATTTAAATGGCTTCCAGTTGAATAAAATGAATGCAAAAACTCTATTAAGAGAGCATCTGGGACATTTAAATCGCTTCCAGATGAATAAAATGAATGCAAGAACACTGGTGAGACAGCATCTGGGACATTTAAATCCCTTTCAGATGAATAAAATGAATGCAAAAACTCTGTTGAGACAGCATCTGGGACATTTAAATCCCTTCCAGATGAATAAAATGAATGCAAAAACTCTGTTGAGACAGCATCTGAGACATTCAAATCGCTTCCAGTTGAATAAAATGAATGCGAAAATTTATTGAGACAGCATCTTAAACGTTTAAAATCGCTTCCAGATGAATAAAATGAATGCAAAAACTCTATTGAGACAGCATCTGGGACATTTAATCGCTTCCAGATGAATAAAATGGATGCAAAAACTCTATTGAGACAGCATCTGGGACATTTATATCGCTTCCAGATGAATAAAATGGATGCAAAAACTCTATTGAGACATCATCTGGGACATTTAAATCGCTTCCAGATGAATAAAATGGATGCAAAAACTCTATTGAGACAGCATCTGGGACATTTAAATCGCTTCCAGATGAATAAAATGAATGCAAAAACTCTATTGAGACAGCATCTGGGACATTTAAATCGCTTCCAGATGAATAAAATGAATGCAAAATCTCTGTTGAGACAGCATCTGGGACATTTAAATCCCTTCCAGATGAATAAAATGAATGCAAAATCTCTATTGAGACAGCATCTGGGAAACGTTTAAATCCCTTAGAGATGAATAAAATGAATGCAAAAACTCTATTGAGACAGCATCTGGGACATTTAAAATCGCTTCCAGATGAATAAAATGAATGCAAAAACTCTATTGAGACAGCATCTGGGACATTTAAATCGCTTCCAGATGAATAAAATGAATGCAAAAACTCTATTAAGAGAGCATCTGGGACATTTAAATCGCTTCCAGATGAATAAAATGAATGCAAAAACTGGTTGAGACAGCATCTGGGACATTTAAATCCCTTCCAGATGAATAAAATGAATGCAAAAACTCTGTTGAGACAGCATCTGGGACATTTAAATCCCTTCCAGATGAATAAAATGAATGCAAAAACTCTATTGAGACAGCATCTGGGACATTTAAATCCTTCCAGATGAATAAAATGAATGCAAAAACTCTATTGAGACAGCATCTGGGACATTTAAATCCCTTCCAGATGAATAAAATGAATGCAAAAACTCTATTGAGACAGCATCTGGGACATTTAAATCCCTTCCAGATGAATAAAATGAATGCAAAAACTCTATTGAGACAGCATCTGGGACATTTAAATCCTTCCAGATGAATAAAATGAATGCAAAAACTCTATTGAGACAACATATGGGACATTTAAATCGCTTCCAGATGAATAAAATGAATGCAAACTCTATTGAGACAGCATCTGGGACATTTAAATCCCTTTCAGATGAACAAAATGAATGCAAAAACTCTGTTGAGACAGCATCTGGGACATTTAAATCCCTTCCAGATGAATAAAATGAATGCAAAAACTCTATTGAGACAGCATCTGAGACTTTAAATCGCTTCCAGTTGAATAAAATGAATGCAAAAACTCTATTGAGACAGTATCTGGGACATTTAAATCGCTTCCAGATGAATAAAATGAATGCAAAAACTCTATTGAGACATCTGGGACATTTAAATCGCTTCCAGATGAATAAAATGGATGCAAAAACTCTATTGAGAGAGCATCTGGGACATTTAAATCGCTTCCAGATGAATAAAATGGATGCAAAAACTCTGTTGAGACAGCATCTGGGACATTTAAATCGCTTCCAGATGAATAAAATGAATGCAAAAACTCTATTGAGACAGCATCTGGGACATTTAAATCGCTTCCAGATGAATAAAATGAATGCAAAAACTCTATTGAGACAGCATCTGGGACATTTAAATCCCTTCCAGATGAATAAAATGAATGCAAAAACTCTGTTGAGACAGCATCTGGGACATTTAAATCCCTTCCAGATGAATAAAATGAATGCAAAAACTCTGTTGAGACAGCATCTGGGACATTTAAATCCCTTCCAGATGAATAAAATGAATGCAAAAACTCTATTGAGACAGCATCTGGGACATTTAAATCCCTTCCGATGAATAAAATGAATGCAAAAACTCTGTTGAGACAGCATCTGGGACATTTAAATCCTTCCATGAATAAAATGAATGCAAAAACTGTGTTGAGACAGCATCTGGGACATTTAAATCGCTTCCAGATGAATAAAATGAATGCAAACACTTTATTGAGACAGCATCTGGGACATTTAAATCCCTTTCAGATGAATAAAATGAATGCAAAAACTTGTTGAGACAGCATCTGGGACATTTAAATCCCTTCCAGATGAATAAAATGAATGCAAAAACTCTGTTGACAGCATCTGGGACATTTAAATCGCTTCCAGATGAATAAAATAGATGCAAAAACTCTATTGAGACAGCATCTGGGACATTTAAATCCCTTCCAGATGAATAAAATGAATGCAAAAACTCTATTGAGACAGCATCTGGGACATTTAAATCCCTTCCAGATGAATAAAATGAATGCAAAAACTCTGTTGAGACAGCATCTGGGACATTTAAATCCCTTCCAGATGAATAAAATGAATGCAAAAACTCTATTGAGACAGCATCTGGGACATTTAAATCGCTTCCAGATGAATAAAATGAATGCAAACACTTTATTGAGACAGCATCTGGGACATTTAAATCGCTTCCAGATGAAAAAAATGAATGCAAAAACTCTATTGAGACAGCATCTGGGACATTTAAATCGCTTCCAGATGAATAAAATGAATGCAAAAACTCTATTGAGACAGCATCTGGGACATTTAAATCGCTTCCAGATGAATAAAATGAATGCAAAAACTCTATTGAGACAGCATCTGGGACATTTAAATCGCTTCCAGATGAATAAAATGAATGCAAAAACTCTGTTGAGACAGCATCTGGGACATTTAAATCGCTTCCAGATGAATAAAATGAATGCAAAAACTCTATTGAGACAGCATCTGGGACATTTAAATCGCTTCCAGATGAATAAAATGAATGCAAAAACTCTATTGAGACAGCATCTTGGACATTTAAATCGCTTCCAGATGAATAAAATGAATGCAAAAACTCTATTGAGACAGCATCTGAGACATTTAAATCGCTTCCAGATGAATAAAATGAATGCAAAAACTCTATTGAGACAGCATCTGGGACATTTAATCGCTTCCAGTTGAATAAAATGAATGCAAAAACTGTGTTGAGACAGCATCTGGGACATTTAAATCGCTTCCAGATGAATAAAATGAATGCAAAAACTCTATTGAGACAGCATCTGGGACATTTAAATCCATTCCCAGATGAATAAAATGAATGCAAAAACTCTATTGAGACAGCATCTGGGACATTTAAATCGCTTCCAGTTGAATAAAATGAATGCAAAAACTCTATTGAGACAGCATCTGGGACATTTAAATCGCTTCCAGATGAATAAAATGAATGCAAAAACTGTGTTGAGACAGCATCTGGGACATTTAAATCGCTTCCAGATGAATAAAATGAATGCAAAAACTGTGTTGAGACAGCATCTGGGACATTTAATATCGCTTCCAGATGAATAAAATGAATGCAAAAATCTATTGAGACAGCATCTGGGACATTTATATCGCTTCCAGATGAATAAAATGATGCAAAAACTCTATTGAGACAGCATCTGGGACATTTATATCGCTTCCAGATGAATAAAATGGATGCAAAAACTCTATTGAGACAGCATCTGGGACATTTAAATCGCTTCCAGATGAATAAAATGGATGCAAAAACTCTATTGAGACAGCATCTGGGACATTTAAATCGCTTCCAGTTGAATAAAATGAATGCAAAAACTCTGTTGAGACAGCATCTGGGACATTTAAATCGCTTCCAGTTGAATAAAATGAATGCAAAATCTCTGTTGAGACAGCATCTGGGACATTTAAATCCTTCCAGATGAATAAAATGAATGCAAAAACTCTATTGAGACAGCATCTGGGACATTTAAAATCCTTCCAGATGAATAAAATGAATGCAAAAACTCTATTGAGACAGCATCTGGGACATTTAAATCCCTTCCAGATGAATAAAATGAATGCAAAAACTCTATTGAGACAGCATCTGGGACATTTAAATGGCTTCCAGATTGAATAAAATGAATGCAAAAACTCTATTGAGACAGCATCTGGGACATTTAAATCGCTTCCAGATGAATAAAATGAATGCAAAAACTCTATTGAGACAGCATCTGGGACATTTAAATCCTTCCAGATGAATAAAATGAATGCAAAAACTCTGTTGAGACAGCATCTGGGACATTTAAATCCATTTCAGATGAATAAAATGAATGCAAAAACTCTGTTGAGACAGCATCTGATAAATTTAAATCGCTTCCAGTTGAATAAAATGAATGCAAAAACTTGTTGAGACAGCATCTTAAACGTTTAAAATCGCTTCCAGTTGAATAAAATGAATGCAAAAACTCTATTGAGACAGCATCTGGGACATTTAAATCGCTTCCAGATGAATAAAATGAATGCAAAAACTCTATTGAGACAGCATCTGGGACATTTAAATCGCTTCCAGATGAATAAAATGGATGCAAAAACTCTATTGAGACAGCATCTGGGACATTTATATCGCTTCCAGATGAATAAAATGGATGCAAAAACTCTATTGAGACAGCATCTGGGACATTTAAATCGCTTCCAGATGAATAAAATGGATGCAAAAACTCTATTGAGACAGCATCTGGGACATTTAAATCGCTTCCAGATGAATAAAATGAATGCAAAATCTCTGTTGAGACAGCATCTGGGACATTTAAATCCCTTCCAGATGAATAAAATGAATGCAAAATCTCTGTTGAGACAGCATCTGGGACATTTAAATCCCTTACAGGTGAATAAAATGAATGCAAAAACTCTATTGAGACAGCATCTGAAACGTTAAAATTCCTACCAGATGAATAAAATGAATGCAAAAACTCTATTGAGACAGCATCTGGGACATTTAAATCGCTTCCAGAGGAATAAAATGAATGCAAAAACTCTATTAAGAGAGCATCTGGGACATTTAAATCGCTTCCAGATGAATAAAAAGAATGCAAGAACACTGGTGAGACTGCATCTGGGACATTTAAATCCCTTTCAGGTGAATAAAATGAATGCAAAAACTCTGTTGAGACAGCATCTGGGACATTTAAATCCCTTCCAGATGAATAAAATGAATGCAAAAACTCTATTGAGACAGCATCTGGGACATTTAAATCGCTTCCAGATGAATAAAATAGATGCAAAAACTCTATTGAGACAGCATCTGGGACATTTAAATCCCTTCCAGATGAATAAAATGAATGCAAAAACTCTATTGAGACAGCAACTGGGACATTTAAATCCCTTCCGAATGAATAAAATGAATGCAAAAACTCTGTTGAGACAGCATCTGGGACATTTAAATCCCTTCCAGATGTATAAAATGAATGCAAAAACTCTATTGAGACAACATATGGGACATTTAAATCGCTTCCAGATGAATAAAATGAATGCTAAACCTCTATTGAGACAACATCTGGGTCATTTAAATCCCTTTCAGATGAACAAAATGAATGCAAAAACTCTGTTGAGACAGCATCTGGGACATTTAAATCCCTTCCAGATGAATAAAATGAATGCCAAAACTCTATTGAGACAGCATCTGAGACTTTTAAATCGCTTCCAGTTGAATAAAATGAATGCAAAAACTCTATTGAGACAGTATCTGGGACATTTAAATCGCTTCCAGATGAATAAAATGAATGCAAAAACTCTATTGAGACAACATCTGGGACATTTAAATCGCTTCCAGATGAATAAAATGAATGCAAAAACTCTATTGAGAGAGCATCTGGGACATTTAAATCGCTTCCAGATGAATAAAATGGATGCAAAAACTCTGTTGAGAGAGAATCTAGGACATTTAAATCGCTTCCAGATGAATAAAATGAATGTAAAAACTCTGTTGAGACAGCATCTGGGACATTTAAATCGCTTCCAGATGAATAAAATGAATGCAAAAACTCTGTTGAGACAGCATCTGGGACATTTAAATCCCTTCCAGATGAATAAAATGAATGCAAAAACTCTGTTGAGACAGCATCTGGGACATTTAAATCCCTTCCAGGTGAATAAAATGAATGCAAAAACTCTATTGAGACAGCATCTGGGACATTTAAATCCCTTTCCAGATGAATAAAATTAATGCAAAAACTCTATTGAGACAGCATCTGGGACATTTAAATCACTTCCAGTTGAATAAAATGAATGCAAACACTTTATTGAGACAGCATCTGGGACATTTAAATCGCTTCCAGTTGAATAAAATGAATGCAAACACTTTATTGAGACAGCATCTGGGACATTTAAATCGCTTCCAGATGAATAAAATGAATGCAAAACTGTGTTGAAACAGCATCTGGGACATTTAAATCGGTTCCAGATGAATAAAATGAATGCGAAAACTCTGTTTAGACAGCATCTGGGACATTTAAATTGCTTCCAGGTGAATAAAATAGATGCAAAAACTCTATTGAGACAGCATCTGGGACATTTAAATCCCTTTCAGATGAATAAAATGAATGCAAAAACTGTGTTGAGACAGCATCTGGGACATTTAAATCGCTTCCAGATGAATAAAATGAATGCAAAAACTCTATTGAGACAGCATCTGAAACGTTAAAATCCCTACCAGTTGAATAAAATGAATGCAAAAACTGTGTTGAGACAGCATCTGGGACATTTAAATCGCTTCCAGTTGAAAAATTATGAATGCAAACACTTTATTGAGACAGCATCTGGGACATTTAAATCGCTTCCAGATGAATAAAATGAATGCAAAAACTCTATTGAGACAACATCTGGGACATTTACATCGCTTCCAGATGAATAAAATGAATGCAAAAACTCTATTGAGACAGCATCTGGGACATTTAAATCGCTTCCAGATGAATAAAATGGATGCAAAAACTTTGTTGAGACAGCATCTGGGACATTTAAATCGCTTCCAGATGAATAAAATGAATGCAAAAACTCTGTTGAGACAGCATCTGGGACATTTAAATCGCTTCCAGATGAATAAAATGAATGCAAAAACTCTATTGAGACAACATCTGGGACATTTAAATCACTTCCAGATGAATAAAATGAATGCAAAAATTCTATTGAGACAGCATTTGTGACATTTAAATCGCTTCCAGATGAATAAAATGAATGCAAAAACTCTATTGAGACAGCATCTGAGACATTTTAATCGCTTCCAGTTGAATAAAATGAATGCAAAAACTGTGTTGAGACAGCATCTGGGACATTTAGATCGCTTCCAGTTGAATAAAATGAATGCAAAATCTCTATTGAGACAGCATCTGGGACATTTAAATCGCTTCCAGATGAATAAAATGAATGCAAAAACTCTATTGAGACAACATCTGTGACATTTAAATCCATTCCCAATGATTAAAATGAATGCAAAAACTCTATTGAGACAGCATCTGGGACATTCAAATCGCTTCCAGATGAATAAAATGAATGCAAAAACTCTATTGAGACAACATCTGAGACATTTAAATCGCTTCCAGATGAATAAAATTAATGCAAAAACTGTGTTGAGACAGCATCTGGGACATTTAAATCGCTTCCAGTTGAATAAAATGAATGCAAAAACTCTATTGAGACAGCATCTTAAACGTTAAAATCGCTTCCAGATGAATAAAATGAATGCAAAAACTCTATTGAGACAGCATCTGGGACATTTAAATCGGTTCCAGATGAATAAAATGGATGCAAAAACTCTATTGAGATAGGATATGGGACATTTATATCGCTTCCAGATGAATAAAATGGATGCAAAAACTCTATTGAGACAGCATCTGGGACATTTATATCGCTTCCAGATGAATAAAATGGATGCAAAAACTCTATTGAGACAGCATCTGGGACATTTAAATCGCTTCCAGATGAATAAAATGGATGCAAAAACTCTATTGAGACAGCATCTGGGACATTTAAATCGCTTCCAGATGAATAAAATGAATGCAAAATCTCTGTTGAGACAGCATCTGGGACATTTAAATCCCTTCCAGATGAATAAAATGAATGCAAAATCTCTGTTGAGACAGCATATGGGACATTTAAATTCCTTTCCAGATGAATAAAATGAATGCAAAAACTCTATTGAGACAGCATCTGAAACGTTAAAATCCCTACCAGATGAATAAAATGAATGCAAAAACTCTATTGAGACGGCATCTGGGACATTTAAATCCCTTCCAGATAAATAAAATGAATGCTAAACCTCTATTGAGACAGCAGCTGAAAAATTTAAATGGCTTCCAGTTGAATAAAATGAATGCAAAAACTCTATTAAGAGAGCATCTGGGACATTTAAATCGCTTCCAGATGAATAAAATGAATGCAAGAACACTGGTGAGACAGCATCTGGGACATTTAAATCCCTTTCAGATGAATAAAATGAATGCAAAAACTCTGTTGAGACAGCATCTGGGACATTTAAATCCCTTCCAGATGAATAAAATGAATGCAAAAACTCTGTTGAGACAGCATCTGAGACATTTAAATCGCTTCCAGTTGAATAAAATGAATGCAAAAACTTTATTGAGACAGCATCTTAAACGTTAAAATCGCTTCCAGATGAATAAAATGAATGCAAAAACTCTATTGAGACAGCTTCTGGGACATTTAAATCGCTTCCAGATGAATAAAATGGATGCAAAAACTCTATTGAGACAGCATCTGGGTCATTTATATCGCTTCCAGATGAATAAAATGGATGCAAAAACTCTATTGAGACAGCATCTGGGACATTTATATCGCTTCCAGATGAATAAAATGGATGCAAAAACTCTATTGAGACAGCATCTGGGACATTTAAATCGCTTCCAGATGAATAAAATGAATGCAAAATCTCTGTTGAGACAGCATCTGGGACATTTAAATCCCTTCCAGATGAATAAAATGAATGCAAAATCTCTGTTGAGACAGCATCTGGGACATTTAAATCCCTTACAGGTGAATAAAATGAATGCAAAAACTCTATTGAGACAGCATCTGAAACGTTAAAATCCCTACCAGATGAATAAAATGAATGCAAAAACTCTATTGAGACAGCATCTGGGACATTTAAATCGCTTCCAGAGGAATAAAATGAATGCTAAACCTCTATTGAGACAGCATTTGAGACATTTAAATCGCTTCCAGTTGAATAAAATGAATGCAAAAACTCTATTAAGAGAGCATCTGGGACATTTAAATCGCTTCCAGATGAATAAAAAGAATGCAAGAACTGTGTTGAAACAGCATCTGGGACATTTAAATCGCTTCCAGATGAATAAAATGAATGCGAAAACTCTGTTTAGACAGCATCTGGGACATTTAAATCGCTTCCAGGTGAATAAAATAGATGCAAAAACTCTATTGAGACAGCATCTGGGACATTTAAATCCCTTTCAGATGAATAAAATGAATGCAAAAACTGTGTTGAGACAGCATCTGGGACATTTAAATCGCTTCCAGATGAATAAAATGAATGCAAAAACTCTATTGAGACAGCATCTGAAACGTTAAAATCCCTACCAGATGAATAAAATGAATGCAAAAACTGTGTTGAGACAGCATCTGGGACAATTAAATCGCTTCCAGTTGAAAAAAATGAATGCAAACACTTTATTGAGACAGCATCTGGGACATTTAAATCGCTTCCAGATGAATAAAATGAATGCAAAAACTCTATTGAGACAACATCTGGGACATTTACATCGCTTCCAGATGAATAAAATGAATGCAAAAACTCTATTGAGACAGCATCTGGGACATTTAAATCGCTTCCAGATGAATAAAATGGATGCAAAAACTTTGTTGAGACAGCATCTGGGACATTTAAATCGCTTCCAGATGAATAAAATGAATGCAAAAACTCTGTTGAGACAGCATCTGGGACATTTAAATCGCTTCCAGATGAATAAAATGAATGCAAAAACTCTATTGAGACAACATCTGGGACATTTAAATCACTTCCAGATGAATAAAATGAATGCAAAAATTCTATTGAGACAGCATTTGTGACATTTAAATCGCTTCCAGATGAATAAAATGAATGCAAAAACTCTATTGAGACAGCATCTGAGACATTTAATCGCTTCCAGTTGAATAAAATGAATGCAAAAACTGTGTTGAGACAGCATCTGGGACATTTAGATCGCTTCCAGTTGAATAAAATGAATGCAAAATCTCTATTGAGACAGCATCTGGGACATTTAAATCACTTCCAGATGAATAAAATGAATGCAAAAACTCTATTGAGACAACATCTGTGACATTTAAATCCATTCCCAATGATTAAAATGAATGCAAAAACTCTATTGAGACAGCATCTGGGACATTCAAATCGCTTCCAGATGAATAAAATGAATGCAAAAACTCTATTGAGACAACATCTGAGACATTTAAATCGCTTCCAGATGAATAAAATTAATGCAAAAACTGTGTTGAGACAGCATCTGGGACATTTAAATCGCTTCCAGTTGAATAAAATGAATGCAAAAACTCTATTGAGACAGCATCTTAAACGTTAAAATCGCTTCCAGATGAATAAAATGAATGCAAAAACTCTATTGAGACAGCATCTGGGACATTTAAATCGGTTCCAGATGAATAAAATGGATGCAAAAACTCTATTGAGATAGGATATGGGACATTTATATCGCTTCCAGATGAATAAAATGGATGCAAAAACTCTATTGAGACAGCATCTGGGATATTTATATCGCTTCCAGATGAATAAAATGGATGCAAAAACTCTATTGAGACTGCATCTGGGACATTTAAATCGCTTCCAGATGAATAAAATGGATGCAAAAACTCTATTGAGACAGCATCTGGGACATTTAAATCGTTTCCAGATGAATAAAATGAATGCAAAATCTCTGTTGAGACAGCATCTGGGACATTTAAATCCCTTCCAGATGAATAAAATGAATGCAAAATCTCTGTTGAGACAGCATATGGGACATTTAAATTCCTTTCCAGATGAATAAAATGAATGCAAAAACTCTATTGAGACAGCATCTGAAACGTTAAAATCCCTACCAGATGAATAAAATGAATGCAAAAACTCTATTGAGACAGCATCTGGGACATTTAAATCCCTTCCAGATAAATAAAATGAATGCTAAACCTCTATTGAGACAGCAGCTGAAAAATTTAAATGGCTTCCAGTTGAATAAAATGAATGCAAAAACTCCATTAAGAGAGCATCTGGGACATTTAAATCGCTTCCAGATGAATAAAATGAATGCAAGAACACTGGTGAGACAGCATCTGGGACATTTAAATCCCTTTCAGATGAATAAAATGAATGCAAAAACTCTGTTGAGACAGCATCTGGGACATTTAAATCCCTTCCAGATGAATAAAATGAATGCAAAAACTCTGTTGAGACAGCATCTGAGACATTTAAATCGCTTCCAGTTGAATAAAATGAATGCAAAAACTTTATTGAGACAGCATCTTAAACGTTAAAATCGCTTCCAGATGAATAAAATGAATGCAAAAACTCTATTGAGACAGCTTCTGGGACATTTAAATCGCTTCCAGATGAATAAAATGGATGCAAAAACTCTATTGAGACAGCATCTGGGACATTTATATCGCTTCCAGATGAATAAAATGGATGCAAAAACTCTATTGAGACAGCATCTGGGACATTTATATCGCTTCCAGATGAATAAAATGGATGCAAAAACTCTATTGAGACAGCATCTGGGACATTTAAATCGCTTCCAGATGAATAAAATAGATGCAAAAACTCTATTGAGACAGCATCTGGGACATTTAAATCGCTTCCAGATGAATAAAATGAATGCAAAAACTTTATTGAGACAGCATCTTAAACGTTAAAATCGCTTCCAGATGAATAAAATGAATGCAAAAACTCTATTGAGACAGCTTCTGGGACATTTAAATCGCTTCCAGATGAATAAAATGGATGCAAAAACTCTATTGAGACAGCATCTGGGTCATTTATATCGCTTCCAGATGAATAAAATGGATGCAAAAACTCTATTGAGACAGCATCTGGGACATTTATATCGCTTCCAGATGAATAAAATGGATGCAAAAACTCTATTGAGACAGCATCTGGGACATTTAAATCGCTTCCAGATGAATAAAATGAATGCAAAATCTCTGTTGAGACAGCATCTGGGACATTTAAATCCCTTCCAGATGAATAAAATGAATGCAAAATCTCTGTTGAGACAGCATCTGGGACATTTAAATCCCTTACAGGTGAATAAAATGAATGCAAAAACTCTATTGAGACAGCATCTGAAACGTTAAAATCCCTACCAGATGAATAAAATGAATGCAAAAAACTCTATTGAGACAGCATCTGGGACATTTAAATCGCTTCCAGAGGAATAAAATGAATGCTAAACCTCTATTGAGACAGCATTTGAGACATTTAAATCGCTTCCAGTTGAATAAAATGAATGCAAAAACTCTATTAAGAGAGCATCTGGGACATTTAAATCGCTTCCAGATGAATAAAAAGAATGCAAGAACTGTGTTGAAACAGCATCTGGGACATTTAAATCGCTTCCAGATGAATAAAATGAATGCGAAAACTCTGTTTAGACAGCATCTGGGACATTTAAATCGCTTCCAGGTGAATAAAATAGATGCAAAAACTCTATTGAGACAGCATCTGGGACATTTAAATCCCTTTCAGATGAATAAAATGAATGCAAAAACTGTGTTGAGACAGCATCTGGGACATTTAAATCGCTTCCAGATGAATAAAATGAATGCAAAAACTCTATTGAGACAGCATCTGAAACGTTAAAATCCCTACCAGATGAATAAAATGAATGCAAAAACTGTGTTGAGACAGCATCTGGGACAATTAAATCGCTTCCAGTTGAAAAAAATGAATGCAAACACTTTATTGAGACAGCATCTGGGACATTTAAATCGCTTCCAGATGAATAAAATGAATGCAAAAACTCTATTGAGACAACATCTGGGACATTTACATCGCTTCCAGATGAATAAAATGAATGCAAAAACTCTATTGAGACAGCATCTGGGACATTTAAATCGCTTCCAGATGAATAAAATGGATGCAAAAACTTTGTTGAGACAGCATCTGGGACATTTAAATCGCTTCCAGATGAATAAAATGAATGCAAAAACTCTGTTGAGACAGCATCTGGGACATTTAAATCGCTTCCAGATGAATAAAATGAATGCAAAAACTCTATTGAGACAACATCTGGGACATTTAAATCACTTCCAGATGAATAAAATGAATGCAAAAATTCTATTGAGACAGCATTTGTGACATTTAAATCGCTTCCAGATGAATAAAATGAATGCAAAAACTCTATTGAGACAGCATCTGAGACATTTTAATCGCTTCCAGTTGAATAAAATGAATGCAAAAACTGTGTTGAGACAGCATCTGGGACATTTAGATCGCTTCCAGTTGAATAAAATGAATGCAAAATCTCTATTGAGACCGCATCTGGGACATTTAAATCACTTCCAGATGAATAAAATGAATGCAAAAACTCTATTGAGACAACATCTGTGACATTTAAATCCATTCCCAATGATTAAAATGAATGCAAAAACTCTATTGAGACAGCATCTGGGACATTCAAATCGCTTCCAGATGAATAAAATGAATGCAAAAACTCTATTGAGACAACATCTGAGACATTTAAATCGCTTCCAGATGAATAAAATTAATGCAAAAACTGTGTTGAGACAGCATCTGGGACATTTAAATCGCTTCCAGTTGAATAAAATGAATGCAAAAACTCTATTGAGACAGCATCTTAAACGTTAAAATCGCTTCCAGATGAATAAAATGAATGCAAAAACTCTATTGAGACAGCATCTGGGACATTTAAATCGGTTCCAGATGAATAAAATGGATGCAAAAACTCTATTGAGATAGGATATGGGACATTTATATCGCTTCCAGATGAATAAAATGGATGCAAAAACTCTATTGAGACAGCATCTGGGATATTTATATCGCTTCCAGATGAATAAAATGGATGCAAAAACTCTATTGAGACTGCATCTGGGACATTTAAATCGCTTCCAGATGAATAAAATGGATGCAAAAACTCTATTGAGACAGCATCTGGGACATTTAAATCGTTTCCAGATGAATAAAATGAATGCAAAATCTCTGTTGAGACAGCATCTGGGACATTTAAATCCCTTCCAGATGAATAAAATGAATGCAAAATCTCTGTTGAGACAGCATATGGGACATTTAAATTCCTTTCCAGATGAATAAAATGAATGCAAAAACTCTATTGAGACAGCATCTGAAACGTTAAAATCCCTACCAGATGAATAAAATGAATGCAAAAACTCTATTGAGACAGCATCTGGGACATTTAAATCCCTTCCAGATAAATAAAATGAATGCTAAACCTCTATTGAGACAGCAGCTGAAAAATTTAAATGGCTTCCAGTTGAATAAAATGAATGCAAAAACTCCATTAAGAGAGCATCTGGGACATTTAAATCGCTTCCAGATGAATAAAATGAATGCAAGAACACTGGTGAGACAGCATCTGGGACATTTAAATCCCTTTCAGATGAATAAAATGAATGCAAAAACTCTGTTGAGACAGCATCTGGGACATTTAAATCCCTTCCAGATGAATAAAATGAATGCAAAAACTCTGTTGAGACAGCATCTGAGACATTTAAATCGCTTCCAGTTGAATAAAATGAATGCAAAAACTTTATTGAGACAGCATCTTAAACGTTAAAATCGCTTCCAGATGAATAAAATGAATGCAAAAACTCTATTGAGACAGCTTCTGGGACATTTAAATCGCTTCCAGATGAATAAAATGGATGCAAAAACTCTATTGAGACAGCATCTGGGACATTTATATCGCTTCCAGATGAATAAAATGGATGCAAAAACTCTATTGAGACAGCATCTGGGACATTTATATCGCTTCCAGATGAATAAAATGGATGCAAAAACTCTATTGAGACAGCATCTGGGACATTTAAATCGCTTCCAGATGAATAAAATAGATGCAAAAACTCTATTGAGACAGCATCTGGGACATTTAAATCGCTTCCAGATGAATAAAATGAATGCAAAATCTCTGTTGAGACAGCATCTGGGACATTTATATCGCTTCCAGATGAATAAAATGGATGCAAAAACTCTATTGAGACTGCATCTGGGACATTTAAATCGCTTCCAGATGAATAAAATGGATGCAAAAACTCTATTGAGACAGCATCTGGGACATTTAAATCGCTTCCAGATGAATAAAATGAATGCAAAATCTCTGTTGAGACAGCATCTGGGACATTTAAATCCCTTCCAGATGAATAAAATGAATGCAAAATCTCTGTTGAGACAGCATATGGGACATTTAAATTCCTTTCCAGATGAATAAAATGAATGCAAAAACTCTATTGAGACAGCATCTGAAACGTTAAAATCCCTACCAGATGAATAAAATGAATGCAAAAACTCTATTGAGACAGCATCTGGGACATTTAAATCCCTTCCAGATAAATAAAATGAATGCTAAACCTCTATTGAGACAGCAGCTGAAAAATTTAAATGGCTTCCAGTTGAATAAAATGAATGCAAAAACTCTATTAAGAGAGCATCTGGGACATTTAAATCGCTTCCAGATGAATAAAATGAATGCAAGAACACTGGTGAGACAGCATCTGGGACATTTAAATCCCTTTCAGATGAATAAAATGGATGCAAAAACTCTGTTGAGACAGCATCTGGGACATTTAAATCCCTTCCAGATGAATAAAATGAATGCAAAAACTCTGTTGAGACAGCATCTGAGACATTTAAATCGCTTCCAGTTGAATAAAATGAATGCAAAAACTTTATTGAGACAGCATCTTAAACGTTAAAATCGCTTCCAGATGAATAAAATGAATGCAAAAACTCTATTGAGACAGCTTCTGGGACATTTAAATCGCTTCCAGATGAATAAAATGGATGCAAAAACTCTATTGAGACAGCATCTGGGACATTTATATCGCTTCCAGATGAATAAAATGGATGCAAAAACTCTATTGAGACAGCATCTGGGACATTTATATCGCTTCCAGATGAATAAAATGGATGCAAAAACTCTATTGAGACAGCATCTGGGACATTTAAATCGCTTCCAGATGAATAAAATAGATGAAAAAACTCTATTGAGACAGCATCTGGGACATTTAAATCGCTTCCAGATGAATAAAATGAATGCAAAATCTCTGTTGAGACAGCATCTGGGACATTTAAATCCCTTCCAGATGAATAAAATGAATGCAAAATCTCTGTTGAGACAGCATCTGGGACATTTAAATCCCTTACAGGTGAATAAAATGAATGCAAAAACTCTATTGAGACAGCATCTGAAACGTTAAAATCCCTACCAGATGAATAAAATGAATGCAAAAACTCTATTGAGACAGCATCTGGGACATTTAAATCGCTTCCAGAGGAATAAAATGAATGCTAAACCTCTATTGAGACAGCATTTGAGACATTTAAATCGCTTCCAGTTGAATAAAATGAATGCAAAAACTCTATTAAGAGAGCATCTGGGACATTTAAATCGCTTCCAGATGAATAAAAAGAATGCAAGAACACTGGTGAAACTGCATCTGGGACATTTAAATCCCTTTCAGATGAATAAAATGAATGCAAAAACTCTGTTGAGACAGCATCTGGGACATTTAAATCCCTTCCAGATGAATAAAATGAATGCAAAAACTCTATTGAGACAGCATCTGGGACATTTAAATCGCTTCCAGATGAATAAAATAGATGCAAAAACTCTATTGAGACAGCATCTGGGACATTTAAATCCCTTCCAGATGAATAAAATGAATGCAAAAACTCTATTGAGACAGCAACTGGGACATTTAAATCCCTTACGAATGAATAAAATGAATGCAAAAACTCTGTTGAGACACCATCTGGGACATTTAAATCCCTTCCATATGTATAAAATGAATGCAAAAACTCTATTGAGACAGCATATGGGACATTAAAATCGCTTCCAGATGAATAAAATGAATGCTAAACCTCTATTGAGACAACATCTGGGACATTTAAATCCCTTTCAGATGAACAAAATGAATGCAAAAACTCTGTTGAGACAGCATCTGGGACATTTAAATCCCTTCCAGATGAATAAAATGAATGCCAAAACTCTATTGAGACAGCATCTGAGACTTTTAAATCGCTTCCAGTTGAATAAAATGAATGCAAAAACTTTATTGAGACAGTATCTGGGACATTTAAATCGCTTCCAGATGAATAAAATGAATGCAAAAACTCTATTGAGACAACATCTGGGACATTTAAATCGCTTCCAGATGAATAAAATGAATGCAAAAACTCTATTGAGAGAGCATCTGGGACATTTAAATCGCTTCCAGATGAATAAAATGGATGCAAAAACTCTGTTGAGAGAGAATCTAGGACATTTAAATCGCTTCCAGATGAATAAAATGAATGTAAAAACTCTGTTGAGACAGCATCTGGGACATTTAAATCCCTTACAGGTGAATAAAATGAATGCAAAAACTCTATTGAGACAGCATCTGAAACGTTAAAATCCCTACCTGATGAATAAAATGAATGCAAAAACTCTATTGAGACAGCATCTGGGACATTTAAATCGCTTCCAGAGGAATAAAATGAATGCAAAAACTCTATTAAGAGAGCATCTGGGACATTTAAATCGCTTCCAGATGAATAAAAAGAATGCAAGAACACTGGTGAGACTGCATCTGGGACATTTAAATCCCTTTCAGATGAATAAAATGAATGCAAAAACTCTGTTGAGACAGCATCTGGGACATTTAAATCCCTTCCAGATGAATAAAATGAATGCAAAAACTCTAATGAGACAGCATCTGGGACATTTAAATCGCTTCCAGATGAATAAAATAGATGCAAAAACTCTATTGAGACAGCATCTGGGACATTTAAATCCCTTCCAGATGAATAAAATGAATGCAAAAACTCTATTGAGACAGCAACTGGGACATTTAAATCCCTTCCGAATGAATAAAATGAATGCAAAAACTCTGTTGAGACAGCATCTGGGACATTTAAATCCCTTCCAGATGTATAAAATGAATGCAAAAACTCTATTGAGACAGCATATGGGACATTTAAATCGCTTCCAGATGAATAAAATGAATGCTAAACCTCTATTGAGACAACATCTGGGACATTTAAATCCCTTTCAGATGAACAAAATGAATGCCAAAACTCTGTTGAGACAGCATCTGGGACATTTAAATCCCTTCCAGATGAATAAAATGAATGCCAAAACTCTATTGAGACAGCATCTGAGACTTTTAAATCGCTTCCAGTTGAATAAAATGAATGCAAAAACTCTATTGAGACAGTATCTGGGACATTTAAATCACTTCCAGATGAATAAAATGAATGCAAAAACTCTATTGAGACAACATCTGGGACATTTAAATCGCTTCCAGATGAATAAAATGAATGCAAAAACTCTATTGAGAGAGCATCTGGGACATTTAAATCGCTTCCAGATGAATAAAATGGATGCAAAAACTCTGTTGAGAGAGAATCTAGGACATTTAAATCGCTTCCAGATGAATAAAATGAATGTAAAAACTCTGTTGAGACAGCATCTGGGACATTTAAATCCCTTACAGGTGAATAAAAGGAATGCAAAAACTCTATTGAGACAGCATCTGAAACGTTAAAATCCCTACCAGATGAATAAAATGAATGCAAAAACTCTATTGAGACAGCATCTGGGACATTTAAATCGCTTCCAGAGGAATAAAATGAATGCAAAAACTCTATTAAGAGAGCATCTGGGACATTTAAATCGCTTCCAGATGAATAAAAAGAATGCAAGAACACTGGTGAGACTGCATCTGGGACATTTAAATCCCTTTCAGATGAATAAAATGAATGCAAAAACTCTGTTGAGACAGCATCTGGGACATTTAAATCCCTTCCAGATGAATAAAATGAATGCAAAAACTCTATTGAGACAGCATCTGGGACATTTAAATCGCTTCCAGATGAATAAAATGAATGCAAAAACTCTATTGAGACAGCATCTGGGACATTTAAATCCCTTCCAGATGAATAAAATGAATGCAAAAACTTTTGAGACAGCAACTGGGACATTTAAATCCCTTCCGAATGAATAAAATGAATGCAAAAACTCTGTTGAGACAGCATCTGGGACATTTAAATCCCTTCCAGATGTATAAAATGAATGCAAAAACTCTATTGAGACAGCATATGGGACATTTAAATCGCTTCCAGATGAATAAAATGAATGCTAAACCTCTATTGAGACAACATCTGGGACATTTAAATCCCTTTCAGATGAACAAAATGAATGCAAATACTCTGTTGAGACAGCATCTGGGACATTCAAATCCCTTCCAGATGAATAAAATGATTGCCAAAACTCTATTGAGACAGCATCTGAGACTTTCAAATCGCTTCCAGTTGAATAAAATGAATGCAAAAACTCTATTGAGACAGCATCTGGGACATTTATATCGCTTGCAGATTAATAAAATGGATGCAAAAACTCTATTGAGACAGCATCTGGGACATTTAAATCGCTTCCAGATGAATAAAATGGATGCAAAAACTCTATTGAGACAGCATCTGGGACAATTAAATCGCTTCCAGATGAATAAAATGAATGCAAAATCTCTGTTGAGACAGCATCTTGGACATTTAAATCCCTTCCAGATGAATAAAATGAATGCAAAATCTCTGTTGAGACAGCATCTGGGACATTTAAATCCCTTCCAGATGAATAAAATTAATGCAAAAACTCTATTGAGACAGCATCTGAAACGTTAAAATCCCTACCAGATTAATAAAATGAATGCAAAAACTCTATTGAGACAGCATCTGGGACATTTAAATCGCTTCCAGAGGAATAAAATGAATGCTAAACTTCTATTGAGACAGCATCTGAGACATTTAAATCGCTTCCAGTTGAATAAAATGAATGCAAAAACTCTATTAAGAGAGCAACTGGGACATTTAAATCGCTTCCAGATGAATAAAATGAATGCAAGAACACTGGTGAGACAGCATCTGGGACATTTAACCTTGGATAGGTACGGTCCTCGGACACCCCTTTAAGGGTATACTCGGACGCGAACGACCCCGACGCCAAAAAAAATTCTTGAAAAATCAGTTTTTGCAGTAACCTCCTTTTTTCTTTTGCCAAAAAAAACTTCAATGAATGCTTAAAACAACTGTAAAGATAAATACTACTCATCTGCAGAAAAACTATTTATTATAAATATTTTAAAAAATTAAGTAGAAAAAAAAAAAAGACCTGACATAAAAATTCATAAAAAAAAAGTTTATACATATATACACAAATCCTTTTAGGAATTGATTCTTGAATGTTTAGGACACATCTTGATGTATTTTGGATGAAGTCAGACCCATGGAGGTGAAGATCTGAAATGAGAAAAAAAGGGTAACTTTTTTTGGCCAAAAAAAATTGTCCAAATTTCATGAATTTTTTTGGGTACCCAAATGAAATAGGAAGTGGCTAATTTTTTTAGGGAATAAACATATGTTATCCTAAAATAGAAATATGTAAAAAAATCTTCATTATTTTGTAAATTACATTTATATCAGGGGCCATATCTAAAGGTAATTTTTTGAGTACTTGGAAATTTCGTAAAAAAATACATATATTTAATATATAATATGATATTTATGCAGGTAAAAATATACCAAAATATCACAAATTCTATAGTGAACAAGAATATATATAGATATGGCAGCTTACGCTTCGGATATGTCCACAAAATGGCCGCCAACCACACTGACTCAGACTCCCTAATCTGCCACTTGAAATGTAGGAAGGGTATGTCAATTTCAAGGTGTTATTTACTAATCTAATTATTATTGGATATGCATAAAAATTGTATGGTGGGTTGCTGGATAATTGTCGATTATTTTACGACTATAAAATTAAAATTCTGACCCAAAAAAATTTTTTTGAAGGGAAATAAAATCGAAAAAAAAAATGTAAAACAATATTTTAGCTAAAAAAATTTGATGATATTCAATCAAAAAAAAAGTAAACAAAATTTTCCGACAAATAAACATCTAGAGGAATCATTACTCTGTGATAGTTCCTTAGTACGTAGTGATTTTGAAAGAATTGGGAAAAAACGAAAAAATGGCAATCACCGGAAAATCGAACACATACCTATATATACGCCATATCTGGCTAAGAAAAAGATAGGCATGGGTAGCCAGATCATCTAGAAACACTTTCCAACACTATAAAAATATAAGTTTTGCGACACTACTTGCCAATTCCTTACGGTAACATGACTAAGCAAAAAAATGCAAAACAAATAAAAAGGGGCACTCGTGGAAAAATGGCCATTCTAATATACGGCATTTCAGAAAAAAAAAATTTCAGCCACGTGCTAGGCAAACCATCAAGGCATATTTTCCGACAAATAAACATATAAATGAAATATTACTCTGTGATAGTTCCTTAGTACGTAGTAATTTTGAAAGAAATGGGAAAAAACGAAAAAATGGCAATCACAGGAAAATCGAACACATACTTATATATACGCCATATCTGGCTAAAAAAAAAATAGGCATGGGTAGCCAGATCATCTAGAAACACTTTCCAACACTATAAAAATATAAGTTTTGCGACACTACTTGCCAATTCCTTACGGTAACATGACTAAGCAAAAAAATGCAAAACAAATAAAAAGGGGCACTTGCGGAAAAATGCCCAACATTCTAATATACGGCATCTCAGATAAAAAAAAAAAAGACATGCACGTGTTAGCCCAACCATCAAGGCACACTTTCTAACACATAAACATGAAAAAAAAAATCAATAATATACGGCAATTCCTTACTACGTAGTAAATTTTTACAAATATTGAAAAAAAAACAGAAATTGGCAACCGCAGTTAAATACCCAATATACCAATAACTACGTCGTATCTGACAAAAACAAAATCACGCATGGGTAGCCAGATCATCTAGACACACTTTCCAACATTAAAAAAGCAAAAGTTTTACGACACTATTTCGCAATATCTTACGGAAAAATGACTTGGCAAAAAAATTAAAAAAAATTAAAAAGGGACACTCGCGGTAAAATGCCCGACATTCTAATATACGACATCTCAGATAAAAAAAAAGACATGCACGTGTTAGCCCAACCATCAAGGCACACTTTCTAACACATAAACATGAAAAAAAAAATGAATAATATACGGCAATTCCTTACTATGTAGTAATTTTTACAAATATTGAAAAAAAAACAGAAATTGGTAACCGCAGTTAAATACCCAATATACCAATAACTACGTCGTATCTGACAAAAACAAAGTCATGCATGGGTAGCCAGATCATCTAGACACACTTTCCAACACTAAACAAGCAAAAGTTTTACGACACTATTTGGCAATATCTTACGGAAAAATGACTTGGCAAAAAAATGAAAAAAAATGAAAAAGGGGCACTCGCGGTAAAATGGTCCTCGTGGTGATGAACGACATTTTAACTAAAAAAAAAAACATGCACATGGTAGCCAAATAATCCACCAAGACTTTCCAAAACTGATAACCTATACAAGTTGCACCATTCTACGACAATTTCATAATACGTAATAACTTTGATAATTATGCAAACTACCTCAGAAGGGTAAACTCGGACGCGAACGACCCCGACGCGTCTCAGAAATCGGGGAAGGAGTACAGCTACAGCAATGCACATCTGGACACTACTAGAGCGTGTAGGGGAGACACCTCCTGCAGGTCGATCACCCACAAATTCAGTCACAGGGGTGAGTCACGTGAGAAAAACCTGTTTTTTTTTGACGCTCGGGGTCGCAAACGACCCACCGTACCTATCCAGGGTTAAATCCCTTCCAGATGAATAAAATGAATGCAAAAACTCTCTTGAGACAGTATCTGGGACACTTAAATCGCTTCCAGATGAATAAAATAGATACAAAAACTCTATTGAGACAGCATCTGGGACATTTAAATCCCTTCCCGATGAATAAAATGAATGCAAAAACTCTATTGAGACAGCAACTGGGACATTTAAATCATTTCCGAATGAATAAAATGAATGCAAAAACTCTGTTGAGACAGCATCTGGGACATTTAAATCCTTTCCAGATGAATAAAATGAATGCAAAAACTCTATTGAGACAGCATATGGGACATTTAAATCGCTTCCAGATGAATAAAATGAATGCTAAACCTCTATAGAGACAACATCTGGGACATTTAAATCCCTTTCAGATGAACAAAATGAATGCAAATACTCTGTTGAGACAGCATCTGGGACATTCAAATCCCTTCCAGATGAATAAAATGATTGCCAAAACTCTATTGAGACAGCATCTGAGACTTTCAAATCGCTTCCAGTTGAATAAAATGAATGCAAAAACTCTATTGAGACAGTATCTGGGACTTTTAAATCGCTTCCAGATGAATAAAATGAATGCAAAAACTCTATTGAGACAACATCTGGGACATTTAAATCGCTTACAGATGAATAAAATGAATGCAAAAACTCTATTGAGACAGCATCTGGGACATTTAAATCGCTTCCAGATGAATAAAATGGATGCAAAAACTCTGTTGAGAGAGAATCTGGGACATTTAAATCGCTTCCAGATGAATAAAATGAATGTAAAAACTCTGTTGAGACAGCATCTGGGACATTTAAATCGCTTCCAGATGAATAAAATGAATGCAAAAACTCTATTGAGACTGCAACTGGGACATTTAAATCCCTTCCAGATGAATAAAATGAAAGCAAATACTCTATAGAGACAGCATCTGGGACATTTAAATCGTTTCCTGATGAATAAAATAGATGCAAGAATTCTATTAAGACAGCATCTGTGACATTTAAATCGCTTCCAGATGAATAAAATGAAAGCAAAAACTCTATTGAGACAGCATCTGGGACATTTAAATCGCTCCCAGTTGAATAAAATGAATGCAAAAACTCTATTGAGACAGCATTTGTGACATTTAAATCGCTTCCAGATGAATAAAATGAATGCAAAAACTCTATTGAGACAGCATCTGAGACATTTTAATCGCTTCCAGTTGAATAAAATGAATGCAAAAACTGTGTTGAGACAGCATCTGGGACATTTAAATCGCTTCCAGTTGAATAAAATGAATGCAAAATCTCTATTGAGACAGCATCTGGGACATTTAAATCGCTTCCAGTTGAAAAAAATGAATGCAAACACTTTATTGAGACAGCATCTGGGACATTTAAATCGCTTCCAGATGAATAAAATGAATGCAAAAACTCTATTGAGACAACATCTGGGACATTTACATTGCTTCCAGATGAATAAAATGAATGCAAAAACTCTATTGAGACAGCATCTGGGACATTTAAATCGCTTCCAGATGAATAAAATGGATGCAAAAATTTTGTTGAGACAGCATCTGGGACATTTAAATCGCTTCCAGATGAATAAAATGAATGCAAAAACTCTGTTGAGACAGCATCTGGGACATTTAAATCGCTTCCAGATGAATAAAATGAATGCAAAAACTCTATTGTGACAACATCTGGGACATTTAAATCACTTCCAGATGAATAAAATGAATGCAAAAATTCTATTGAGACAGCATTTGTGACATTTAAATCGCTTCCAGATGAATAAAATGAATGCAAAAACTCTATTGAGACAGCATCTGAGACATTTTAATCGCTTCCAGTTGAATAAAATGAATGCAAAAACTGTGTTGAGACAGCATCTGGGACATTTAGATCGCTTCCAGTTGAATAAAATGAATACAAAATCTCTATTGAGACAGCATCTGGGACATTTAAATCGCTTCCAGATGAATAAAATGAATGCAAAAACTCTATTGAGACAACATCTGTGACATTTAAATCCATTCCCAATGATTAAAATGAATGCAAAAACTCTATTGAGACAGCATCTGGGACATTCAAATCGCTTCCAGATGAATAAAATGAATGCAAAAACTCTATTGAGACAACATCTGAGACATTTAAATCGCTTCCAGATGAATAAAATTAATGCAAAAACTGTGTTGAGACAGCATCTGGGACATTTAAATCGCTTCCAGTTGAATAAAATGAATGCAAAAACTCTATTGAGACAGCATCTTAAACGTTAATATCGCTTCCAGATGAATAAAATGAATGCAAAAACTCTATTGAGATAGCATATGGGACATTTATATCGCTTCCAGATGAATAAAATGGATGCAAAAACTCTATTGAGACAGCATCTGGGACATTTTTATCGCTTCCAGATGAATAAAATGGATGCAAAAACTCTATTGAGACTGCATCTGGGACATTTAAATCGCTTCCAGATGAATAAAATGGATGCAAAAACTCTATTGAGACAGCATCTGGGACATTTAAATCGCTTCCAGATGAATAAAATGAATGCAAAATATCTGTTGAGACAGCATCTGGGACATTTAAATCCCTTCCAGATGAATAAAATGAATGCAAAATCTCTGTTGAGACAGCATCTGGGACATTTAAATACCTTTCCAGATGAATAAAATGAATGCAAAAACTCTATTGAAACAGCATCTGAAACGTTAAAATCCCTACCAGATGAATAAAATGAATGCAAAAACTCTATTGAGACAGCATCTGGGACATTTAAATCCCTTCCAGATAAATAAAATGAATGCTAAACCTATATTGAGACAGCATCTGAAACATTTAAATGGCTTCCAGTTGAATAAAATGAATGCAAAAACTCTATTAAGAGAGCATCTGGGACATTTAAATCGCTTCCAGATGAATAAAATGAATGCAAGAACACTGGTGAGACAGCATCTGGGACATTTAAATCCCTTTCAGATGAATAAAATGAATGCAAAAACTCTGTTGAGACAGCATCTGGGACATTTAAATCCCTTCCAGATGAATAAAATGAATGCAAAAACTCTGTTGAGACAGCATCTGAGACATTTAAATCGCTTCCAGTTGAATAAAATGAATGCAAAAACTCTATTGAGACAGCATCTGGGACATTTAAATCGCTTCCAGATGAATAAAATGGATGCAAAAACTCTATTGAGACAGCATCTGGGACATTTATATCGCTTCCAGATGAATAAAATGGATGCAAAAACTCTATTGAGACAGCATCTGGGACATTTAAATCGCTTCCAGATGAATAAAATGAATGCAAAATCTCTGTTGAGACAGCATCTGGGACATTTAAATCCCTTCCAGATGAATAAAATGAATGCAAAATCTCTGTTGAGACAGCATCTGGGACATTTAAATCCCTTACAAGTGAATAAAATGAATGCAAAAACTCTATTGAGACAGCATCTGAAACGTTAAAATCCCTACCAGATGAATAAAATGAATGCAAAAACTCTATTGAGACAGCATCTGGGACATTTAAATCGCTTCCAGAGGAATAAAATGAATGCAAAAACTCTATTAAGAGAGCATCTGGGACATTTAAATCGCTTCCAGATGAATAAAAAGAATGCAAGAACACTGGTGAGACTGCATCTGAGACATTTAAATCCCTTTCAGATGAATAAAATGAATGCAAAAACTCTGTTGAGACAGCATCTGGGACATTTAAATCCCTTCCAGGTGAATAAAATGAATGCAAAAACTCTATTGAGACAGCATCTGGGACATTTAAATCGCTTCCAGATGAATAAAATAGATGCAAAAACTCTATTGAGACAGCATCTGGGACATTTAAATCCCTTCCAGATGAATAAAATGAATGCAAAAACTCTATTGAGACAGCAACTGGGACATTTAAATTCCTTCCGAATGAATAAAATGAATGCAAAAACTCTGTTGAGACAGCATCTGGGACATTTAAATCCCTTCCAGATGAATAAAATGAATGCAAAAACTCTATTGAGACAACATATGGGACATTTAAATCTCTTCCAGATGAATAAAATGAATGCTAAACCTCTATTGAGACAACATCTGGGACATTTAAATCCCTTTCAGATGAACAAAATGAATGCAAAAACTCTGTTGAGACAGCATCTGGGACATTTAAATCCCTTCCAGATGAATAAAATGAATGCCAAAACTCTATTGAGACAGCATCTGAGACTTTTAAATCGCTTCCAGTTGAATAAAATGAATGCAAAAACTCTATTGAGACAGTATCTGGGACAATTAAATCGCTTCCAGATGAATAAAATGAATGCAAAAACTCTATTGAGACAACATCTGGGACATTTAAATCGCTTCCAGATGAATAAAATGGATGCAAAAACTCTATTGAGACTGCATCTGGGACATTTAAATCGCTTCCAGATGAATAAAATGGATGCAAAAACTCTATTGAGACAGCATCTGGGACATTTAAATCGCTTCCAGATGAATAAAATGAATGCAAAATATCTGTTGAGACAGCATCTGGAACATTTAAATCCCTTCCAGATGAATAAAATGAATGCAAAATCTCTGTTGAGACAGCATCTGGGACATTTAAATTCCTTTCCAGATGAATAAAATGAATGCAAAAACTCTATTGAAACAGCATCTGAAACGTTAAAATCCCTACCAGATGAATAAAATGAATGCAAAAACTCTATTGAGACAGCATCTGGGACATTTAAATCCCTTCCAGATAAATAAAATGAATGCTAAACCTATATTGAGACAGCATCTGAAACATTTAAATGGCTTCCAGTTGAATAAAATGAATGCAAAAACTCTATTAAGAGAGCATCTGGGACATTTAAATCGCTTCCAGATGAATAAAATGAATGCAAGAACACTGGTGAGACAGCATCTGGGACATTTAAATCCCTTCCAGATGAATAAAATGAATGCAAAAACTCTATTGAGACAGCAACTGGGACATTTAAATTCCTTCCGAATGAATAAAATGAATGCAAAAACTCTGTTGAGACAGCATCTGGGACATTTAAATCCCTTCCAGATGTATAAAATGAATGCAAAAACTCTATTGAGACAACATATGGGACATTTAAATCTCTTCCAGATGAATAAAATGAATGCTAAACCTCTATTGAGACAACATCTGGGACAGTTAAATCCCTTTCAGATGAACAAAATGAATGCAAAAACTCTGTTGAGACAGCATCTGGGACATTTAAATCCCTTCCAGATGAATAAAATGAATGCCAAAACTCTATTGAGACAGCATCTGAGACTTTTAAATCGCTTCCAGTTGAATAAAATGAATGCAAAAACTCTATTGAGACAGTATCTGGGACATTTAAATCGCTTCCAGATGAATAAAATGAATGCAAAAACTCTATTGAGACAACATCTGGGACATTTAAATCGCTTCCAGATGAATAAAATGAATGCAAAAACTCTATTGAGAGAGCATCTGGGACATTTAAATCGCTTCCAGATGAATAAAATGGATGCAAAAACTCTGTTGAGAGAGAATCTAGGACATTTAAATCGCTTCCAGATGAATAAAATGAATGTAAAAACTCTGTTGAGACAGCATCTGGGACATTTAAATCGCTTCCAGATGAATAAAATGAATGCAAAAACTCTATTGAGACTGCAACTGGGACATTTAAATCGCTTCCAGATGAATAAAATGAATGCAAAAACTCTGTTGAGACAGCATCTGGGACATTTAAATTGCTTCCAGGTGAATAAAATAGATGCAAAAACTCTATTGAGACAGCATCTGGGACATTTAAATCCCTTTCAGATGAATAAAATGAATACAAAAACTGTGTTGAGACAGCATCTGGGACATTTAAATCACTTCCAGTTGAATAAAATGAATGCAAACACTTTATTGAGACAGCATCTGGGACATTTAAATCGCTTCCAGATGAATAAAATGAATGCAAACACTTTATTGAGACAGCATCTGGGACATTTAAATCCCTTTCAGATGAATAAAATGAATGCAAAAACTGTGTTGAAACAGCATCTGGGACATTTAAATCGCTTCCAGATGAATAAAATGAATGCGAAAACTCTGTTTAGACAGCATCTGGGACATTTAAATTGCTTCCAGGTGAATAAAATAGATGCAAAAACTCTATTGAGACAGCATCTGGGACATTTAAATCCCTTTCAGATGAATAAAATGAATGCAAAAACTGTGTTGAGACAGCATCTGGGACATTTAAATCGCTTCCAGATGAATAAAATGAATGCAAAAACTCTATTGAGACAGCATCTGAAACGTTAAAATCCCTACCAGATGAATAAAATGAATGCAAAAACTGTGTTGAGACAGCATCTGGGACATTTAAATCGCTTCCAGTTGAAAAAAATGAATGCAAACACTTTATTGAGACAGCATCTGGGACATTTAAATCGCTTCCAGATGAATAAAATGAATGCAAAAACTCTATTGAGACAACATCTGGGACATTTACATCGCTTCCAGATGAATAAAATGAATGCAAAAACTTATTAGAGACAGCATCTGGGACATTTAAATCGTTTCCTGATGAATAAAATAGATGCAAAAATTTTATTAAGACAGCATCTGTGACATTTAAATCGCTTCCAGATGAATAAAATGAAAGCAAAAACTCTATTGAGACAGCATCTGGGACATTTAAATCGCTCCCAGTTGAATAAAATGAATGCAAAAACTCTATTGAGAGAGCATTTGTGACATTTAAATCGCTTCCAGATGAATAAAATGAATGCAAAAACTCTATTGAGACAGCATCTGAGACATTTTAATCGCTTCCAGTTGAATAAAATGAATGCAAAAACTGTGTTGAGACAGCATCTGGGACATTTAAATCGCTTCCAGTTGAATAAAATGAATGCAAAATCTCTATTGAGACAGCATCTGGGACATTTAAATCGCTTCCAGATGAATAAAATGAATGCAAAAACTCTATTGAGACAACATCTGTGACATTTAAATCCATTCCATATGAATAAAATGAATGCAAAAACTCTATTGAGACAGCATCTGGGACATTCAAATCGCTTCCAGATGAATAAAATGAATGCAAAAACTCTATTGAGACAGCATCTGAGCCATTTAAATCGCATCCAGTTGAATAAAATGAATGCAAAAACTCTATTGAAACAGCATCTGGGACATTTAAATCGCTTCCAGATGAATAAAATGAATGCAAAAACTCTGTTGAGACAGCATCTGGGACATTTAAATTGCTTCCAGGTGAATAAAATAGATGCGAAAACTCTATTGAGACAGCATCTGGGACATTTAAATCCCTTTCAGATGAATAAAATGAATGCAAAAACTCTATTGAGACAGCATCTGGGACATTTAAATCGCTTCCAGATGAATAAAATGGATGCAAAAATTTTGTTGAGACAGCATCTGGGACATTTAAATCGCTTCCAGATGAATAAAATGAATGCAAAAACTCTGTTGAGACAGCATCTGGGACATTTAAATCGCTTCCAGATGAATAAAATGAATGCAAAAACTCTATTGAGACAACATCTGGGACATTTAAATCACTTCCAGATGAATAAAATGAATGCAAAAATTCTATTGAGACAGCATTTGTGACATTTAAATCGCTTCCAGATGAATAAAATGAATGCAAAAACTCTATTGAGACAGCAACTGAGACATTTTAATCGCTTCCAGTTGAATAAAATGAATGCAAAAACTGTGTTGAGACAGCATCTGGGACATTTAGATCGCTTCCAGTTGAATAAAATGAATGCAAAATCTCTATTGAGACAGCATCTGGGACATTTAAATCGCTTCCAGATGAATAAAATGAATGCAAAAACTCTATTGAGACAACATCTGTGACATTTAAATCCATTCCCAATGATTAAAATGAATGCAAAAACTCTATTGAGACAGCATCTGGGACATTCAAATCGCTTCCAGATGAATAAAATGAATGCAAAAACTCTATTGAGACAACATCTGAGACATTTAAATCGCTTCCAGATGAATAAAATTAATGCAAAAACTGTGTTGAGACAGCATCTGGGACATTTAAATCGCTTCCAGTTGAATAAAATGAATGCAAAAACTCTATTGAGACAGCATCTTAAACGTTAATATCGCTTCCAGATGAATAAAATGAATGCAAAAACTCTATTGAGATAGCATATGGGACATTTATATCGCTTCCAGATGAATAAAATGGATGCAAAAACTCTATTGAGACAGCATCTGGGACATTTATCGCTTCCAGATGAATAAAATGGATGCAAAAACTCTATTGAGACTGCATCTGGGACATTTAAATCGCTTCCAGATGAATAAAATGGATGCAAAAACTCTATTGAGACAGCATCTGGGACATTTAAATCGCTTCCAGATGAATAAAATGAATGCAAAATATCTGTTGAGACAGCATCTGGGACATTTAAATCCCTTCCAGATGAATAAAATGAATGCAAAATCTCTGTTGAGACAGCATCTGGGACATTTAAATTCCTTTCCAGATGAATAAAATGAATGCAAAAACTCTATTGAAACAGCATCTGAAACGTTAAAATCCCTACCAGATGAATAAAATGAATGCAAAAACTCTATTGAGACAGCATCTGGGACATTTAAATCCCTTCCAGATAAATAAAATGAATGCTAAACCTATATTGAGACAGCATCTGAAACATTTAAATGGCTTCCAGTTGAATAAAATGAATGCAAAAACTCTATTAAGAGAGCATCTGGGACATTTAAATCGCTTCCAGATGAATAAAATGAATGCAAAACACTGGTGAGACAGCATCTGGGACATTTAAATCCCTTTCAGATGAATAAAATGAATGCAAAAACTCTGTTGAGACAGCATCTGGGACATTTAAATCCTTCCAGATAATAAAATGAATGCAAAAACTCTGTTGAGACAGCATCTGAGACATTTAAATCGCTTCCAGTGAATAAAATGAATGCAAAAACTCTTATTGAGACAGCATCTGGGAAACGTTAAAATCGCTTCCAGATGAATAAAATGAATGCAAAAACTCTATTGAGACAGCATCTGGGACATTTAAATCGCTTCCAGATGAATAAAATGGATGCAAAAACTCTATTGAGACAGCATCTGGGACATTTATATCGCTTCCAGATGAATAAAATGATGCAAAAACTCTATTGAGACAGCATCTGGGACATTTAAATCGCTTCCAGATGAATAAAATGAATGCAAAATCTCTGTTGAGACCGCATCTGGGACATTTAAATCCCTTCCAGATGAATAAAATGAATGCAAAAACTCTGTTGAGACAGCATCTGGGACATTTAAATCCCTTACAGGTGAATAAAATGAATGCAAAAACTCTATTGAGACAGCATCTGAAACGTTAAAATCCCTACCAGATGAATAAAATGAATGCAAAAACTCTATTGAGACAGCATCTGGGACATTTAAATCGCTTCCAGATGAATAAAATGAATGCAAAAACTCTATTGAGAGCATCTGGGACATTTAAATCGCTTCCAGATGAATAAAATGAATGCAAAAACTGGTGAGACAGCATCTGGGACATTTAAATCCCTTCCAGATGAATAAAATGAATGCAAAAACTCTGTTGAGACAGCATCTGGGACATTTAAATCCTTCCAGATGAATAAAATGAATGCAAAAACTCTATTGAGACAGCATCTGGGACATTTAAATCGCTTCCAGATGAATAAAATGAATGCAAAAACTCTATTGAGACAGCATCTGGGACATTTAAATCCCTTCCAGATGAATAAAATGAATGCAAAAACTCTATTGAGACAGCATCTGGGACATTTAAATCGCTTCCAGATGAATAAAATGAATGCAAAAACTCTGTTGAGACAGCATCTGGGACATTTAAATCGCTTCCAGATGAATAAAATGAATGCAAAAACTCTATTGAGACAGCATCTGGGACATTTAAATCGCTTCCAGATGAATAAAATGGATGCAAAAACTCTATTGAGACAGCATCTGGGACATTTAAATCGCTTCCAGATGAATAAAATGAATGCAAAAACTCTGTTGAGACAGCATCTGGGACATTTAAATCGCTTCCAGATGAATAAAATGAATGCAAAAACTCTATTGAGACAGCATCTGGGACATTTAAATCTTCCAGTGAATAAAATGAATGCAAAAACTCTATTGAGACAGCATCTGGGACATTTAAATCGCTTCCAGATGAATAAAATGAATGCAAAAACTCTATTGAGACAGCATCTGGGACATTTAAATCGCTTCCAGATGAATAAAATGAATGCAAAAACTCTATTGAGACAGCATCTGGGACATTTAAATCGCTTCCAGATGAATAAAATGAATGCAAAAACTCTGTTGAGAGAGCATCTGGGACATTTAAATCGCTTCCAGATGAATAAAATGAATGCAAAAACTCTATTGAGACAGCATCTGGGACATTTAAATCGCTTCCAGATGAATAAAATGAATGCAAAAACTCTATTGAGACAGCATCTGGGACATTTAAATCGCTTCCAGATGAATAAAATGAATGCAAAAACTCTGTTGAGACAGCATCTGGGACATTTAAATCGCTTCCAGATGAATAAAATGATGCAAAAACTCTATTGAGACAGCATCTGGGACATTTAAATCCCTTCCAGATGAATAAAATGAATGCAAAAACTCTGTTGAGACAGCATCTGGGACATTTAAATCGCTTCCAGATGAATAAAATGAATGCAAAAACTCTATTGAGACAGCATCTGGGACATTTAAATCGCTTCCAGATGAATAAAATGAATGCAAAAACTCTATTGAGACAGCATCTGGGACATTTAAATCCCTTCAGATGAATAAAATGAATGCAAAAACTCATTGAGACAGCATCTGGGACATTTAATATCGCTTCCAGATGAATAAAATGAATGCAAAAACTCTATTGAGACTAGCATATGGGACATTTAAATCGCTTCCAGATGAATAAAATGGATGCAAAAACTCTATTGAGACAGCATCTGGGACATTTAAATCGCTTCCAGATGAATAAAATGAATGCAAAAACTCTATTGAGACAGCATCTGGGACATTTAAATCGCTTCCAGATGAATAAAATGAATGCAAAAACTCTATTGAGACAGCATCTGGGACATTTAAATCGCTTCCAGATGAATAAAATGAATGCAAAAACTCTGTTGAGACAGCATCTGGGACATTTAAATCCCTTCCAGATGAATAAAATGAATGCAAAAACTCTATTGA
>NC_090727.1:26744448-26746302 GCF_036898095.1 Palaemon carinicauda | reverse complement strand
CTGCCCGGTGTGGGACCCTTGTGTGTTCCAGGAGGATCGATTCTTTAGGGATATTAACATCCCTCAACAAAACCCCCTCAGTTAGTCTCACGTAGCAAAAGGGGTAGGCATCAAAGTGGAGGATGCCCTCGGAGAGCACGGCGTGCCCGACGTACCTCCAAGGATTTTGCTGCACGCAATAAGGTAGATAGGAGGGCTAGACCTTATCCCTAGTCGACTCCTCTTGCTTCTTCAAGGTCTAGATCTCTTCACATGAGCCCCTGAACATCATCAGCTGGTAATACTAATTCCCCTCCATGAAGGATTTCATGTTAGCCATAAGTACCAGATCTAATGTAGTACCCGAGGGACTCAGGAACTACTGGGCTCCATGAGCCCAGCAGAAGATCTTGGTGGAAAAAGGCAGAACAGCCCCCGTCACGGAAGAAGTATTCGGCACCGTAGACAGGGACACCATTAACGTAGTGGGAGCTAAAGTGGTAGACACCACTGAATCCTTCATGATCACCAGACTTACCTCTTCCACCTCTGGCTATAAGAGTCCTCCATGGAAGGGAAGGGTTCTACATCAAACTCTACCGTCTTCTCAAACCCACCTAACCAGCTGCGAAAGGACCATGGGAGAACATGCAGTTGTCATCGGAGGTACCCTTTGATACGCATCCGTAGTGAAGTAGGTCCTTACAAAGACTGCAATCCTGATGGTTCCACTACGAGACTGAACCCTTAATCCTCCTACACTTCGTATGCATCTCAGTCATAGGCACCACCTATAAGGAGAAAAGGGTTTAGATTATTACTACTTCTTCTAAAAGTCACCAAAAGCTAAAAGAAATCTGTTATTAACATTACATGTTGACAATTGGTGGAATAGGAGTCCCCAAATTGTGTGTAATTGCAATTGGTGAGGAAGGAGAGGATAAAATATGAAATGTCCATTCCCCTATTGAGAGAAGTGAGACTGAAAAAAATAGCCCAAAGAGGGAGAGGGGAGTGCTCATGCAAAGAACGGTTGCTCCCATATCTCCCCAGAGAAATGGCTAATTAGATGGCAACGGTACGGGTAAACTCTACAATTTAAGCAACTGACGCACCGACTAATGAGTAAGAGTCTATAGAAACCCAACGGCTATAACCACAGGTTGATAACCTCAATGAGGGAAGACCTGGAATTGGGACCTAGCCTATATAGTTATCACCCCGCTATACAATCCACACCCTCATAGGGAAATGGAAAATTTGATAAAAACCAATAACTATATGTAGTAATTATTTTCGTGCAGGGCCTAAAAGACCTTCCGAAAAGGAGTCCCAAGCCCACCATGCATAAAGAAGCCTCAAAAGTTGAAGGAGTAAGGCTTTTATGTTAATCTGTAGTTGAAGTACCCTACAGTCAGTAGAGAACCCATCTTAGCTTAGGTAAGATGGTCTCAGATAAAAAGCACAAAAAAGCATGTACCCTATAGGTACCAGCATTGCCGGAAGTACCGTCAGTGCCAGGAGGTTAAGAGCATTGCCGCCAACGTCCTATGTGCCCTAAGGCACTGGTACAGACATCCACTCCCATAGACTAGTACTAACTGCTCCGCCAGTAACAGTAATGCTGTCAGGAGCAATAGTGCCTAAGGGCGGCGGAGATAGCGGGCAAAGATTTCCGCAGAAATCACCTTGACAAAGGTGAAGGCAGTGTCCCTAGTAGCGGCACTGCTAATAGCAGCGACGTTTTGTCAGTAGAGGTAATATAGAAGAGTATAATGTGTCGATAGTTGACGACAAAGCCGGTAGATAATGGCCCTGGCAAAGGCATATACATTAGAAGCTCCAGCATTTCCGGAAGTACCGGCAACGCTAGGA
>NC_090727.1:26699448-26731948 GCF_036898095.1 Palaemon carinicauda | reverse complement strand
GTTTTGCTTCCCGGGTATTAAAAGGGGAAGAAAAGAATTATAGTACGTTCGATCAAGAGGCTTTGGCTATTCTTTGGGTTCTTGAGAGGCATCGGTTCTTGTTATTAGGGCAGTCGATTGAGTTTCAAAGTGATCATCACCCCTTACGTGATTTGTATTATAGAATTTTTGGACCTATCGACAAGTGATATGGATTGAGAGATTGTTAGAGTTTTATATAAAGGGTTCTCAAAAGCTAACAAGGTAGCTGATGCTCTCTCTAGAGGTGCAGTAATAGGAGGAATAACTAGGGCACAAAATAGGAACGAAGAACGTAACCAAAATATTGAAGACCCCCATCAAAATAGAGAAAATAGAGAACGGGCTGTGAATTTTCCCGATGAGCAGTCAGAAGACGCGATGAGAGAGAGAGAGAGAGAGAGAGAGAGAGAGAGAGAGAGAGATATGAGCATCAAAGGTTAATATATGTGGGTGGCAGAGGATATGACCAGGGGTGTCCATAATGAATGCCCTGACGATGCAGGTTTGATTGACTTGGGAGGTTGAGGCATAAAAGTCTGAGAGGGACCGAAAAAAGAGGAATGAATGGAAAGAGTGCGAGCAGTGATTAAAGGGGAATCAGAGAGCTATCCGTAATTTCTGAATGGGCCTTGTGAGAATTTCTATTATAGAAAATTATATCTTATATTATGCTGATGAGAAGAGGGGAGGGGAATTTTGTGCACAAGTAGCTCTTTCACCCTCTTCAATAAATTGAGCCACCCACATTGCACATGTGAATCTGTATGCAGGGCATTTAGGGATTGATAGATCATGAAGCGTTAACTCTATATGGGGTGCAGATAGCTATGTGGCGTGTTAATACATGCGTCCCCTGCTGATAAACGATATCCTAGAGGGAAACCTTTAGGGTACTTGCACCAGAAGTTAAAATTCTGTGATAACCTTTATTTGATTCTCTGGGAATATCCACTGTAGTTAAATATACCCTAGGAAGCTACTGAAGGAACCTTCCATCAGGACAACATGGCTTCAGCCCAAAAAATATATATACATATATATATATATATATACATAAATATATATATATATATATATATGTGTGTGTGTGTGTGTGTGTTTGTATACATACATATATATATATATATATATGTGTATATATATATATATATATATATGTATATATATATATATATATATATGATAAATTTTACATATTTAAACATGTTTTATCATATTCAAATAAGCCTTGTATTTCAAAAGATTAATATATATATATATATATATACATATATATATATATATATACACACATATATATATATATATATACATATGTATGTATATATATATATATATATATACGTCTATATATATATATATATATATATTATATATATATATATATATCATGTGTGTATATATGTATGTATACTATATATATATATATATATATATGTGTGTGTGTGTGTGTGTATGTATGTATACTAGATATATATATATATATATATACTAGTATATATATATATATATATATATATATATATAGTTCAGTTCTACATTGTGCATCAGTATATTTTACAATAAACGTCATGAATATTCTGCTTTTCCTAATGCAGATAAAGAACAGACACCACTAAAAGGCAAATCCCCATCTGCAACTTCTTATTCCGAATAAGGGATAATAAACTTATTGGGCCACCAGTAGCCCAAGCACACAAGTGGCTTATTGAAGGATAAAGCAAATTGGACGAATCGTCACACCCCCGCCCCCATTTCAATAAGGACCCAGCGACCTAGGTTAGAGTAGACATTATTAACACCAAAATATATATATATATATATATATATATATATAAATTATTTTTTATAAATACTATGGGACACCAACACTGTCGCCGCACATAAGCAGGAATGTCTTTACGGCAAACTAACACAACTCTGTGTTTAACAGTTCACTGGGTGGCAATTTGCCACAACTACTTCCCTGATTGGGGTCGTGGTTATTATCGTTATATCATCATCATCATCAATCGAAAATTCCTTCTTACAGCCAAAGTCGTTACTGATTATATCCTACTCTAAAATAGCAGTCAGTTCCAAGTCCTTCATAATAAGCCAGGTCATCAATCAATATTCAAAATATCTCTCTCAAAGGAGTAAGTCTTACCAAGGAGGAATTACGGCCTGCAAAAATAAAAAAGAAAAACACTTACGAACACTCCTAACTAACTAAACTATCGCACTATAATCAAAGATAAATAATAAACTGTTCCTATCATTCACAATCACGACAAGCAAATATAAACAAAACTGTACTTACTGTTGAAATATATAAGCACTTCCACACTGGTAAAAATATATAATGATAATAATCCAGCATTCAAAGGACACACAGTACTGACGCTTGCTGCAGTCAAATCAAAATAAGCATTCACCTAAGACGTTCACCACAGTCGTAACCTAACTAAAACATAAACAAACAACCTCATTTATAACAACAGTCTTTCTCACAACAAACAATCGATACACTAACTACCTCTCTCTCTCTCTCTCTCTCTCTCTCTCTCTCTCTCTCTCTCTCAGGATCTGGCAAAAAACAAAAATGAAAATAAAACCAAAATAAATCCTCCACAGAATTGACATCAATCCATCTTCACCATCAGAGCTAACTGGTATGTTTGTGACTTAGCATTCAATTAATGATAAATTTTACACATTTAGACGTGCTTTTTTATATTCAAATAAGCCTTATATCTTTTATACATTAATGTCTGGATTTTCTTAATGACCTTGCAATCTGAGCCTAAGGCGAAATCCCTCAAAGACAAGAGCTTCTAACCGGCATTGAGTCGAACCCTGGTCCAGGAAACTTGTATAAACAGTGACACTACCATTTGACCGCGAAGAAAGATGAAAATCAATAAATCCAGTCATTAATGTATGAAAAATATGGCTTATTTGAATATAAAAAACACGTCTAAATGTGCAAAATTTATCAAATATATTTACATATATAATACATATAATACATATATATATATATATATATATATACTGTATATATATATATATATATATAGATCTATATATATATTTATATATATATATATATATATATAAGTAGTAGGTTAGCCAGGGCACCAGCCAGAGAGTTCTTGGGTCCCTTGACTGGCCACACAGTACTATATAGGATCCTTCTCTCTGGTTACGGTTCTTACTCTTTGCCTACACATGCCGAATAGTCTGGCCTATTCTTTATAGATTCTCCTCTGTCCTCACACACCTGACAACACTGAGATTACTAAACAATTCTTTTTCGTTCAAGTGGTTAACTATTGTACTGTATTTGTTCAGTGCCTACTTTTCTCTTGGTAAGGGTGAAAAAGACTCTTTAGCTATAAGCATCTTTTCTAGGAGAAGGACACTCCAAAATTAAACCATTGTTCTCTAATTTTAGGTAGTGCCATAGCCTCTGTACCATGGTCTTAAACTGTCTTGAGGGTACACAGCAGGCAAACTATTCTATCTGATTTCTCTTCCTCTTGTTTTGTTAAAGTGTTTTATAGTTTATATAATAAACATTCATTTTAATGTTGTAACTCGGGCACGTTGTTCTGCCTAATTACTATTCCTCTTGTTTTGTTAAAGTTTTCGTAGTTTATTTAGGAAATATTTGTTTGAATGTTATTGTTCTTAAAATATTTTATTCTTCCTTGTTTCCTTTCCTCACTGGGCTATTTTCCCTGTTGGAGCCCTTGGTCCTATAGTATCTTGCTTTTCCAACTTATGAAAACTATATAATCACTCGTTGCACTTGAAATTATAAATGAATGCAAATATCTAGATCCTGATACAAGAATTTTCTCGTTATTACAGGGCCATTTACAAAATGTCAAACCTCACCACAACACCATGAATTTAAAATCACCCGCAAAATTTACAAAAAAGTTTTAGCTCACTACATACGATATATGCAGGGGGCACAAAATCACTTTGGAAAGGACACACTATAGGTACTGAAGACTCTTAAAACAATACACTGAGCTGAGAGAGAGAGAGAGAGAGAGAGAGAGAGAGAGAGAGAGGAGTTGGCGATGACTTAAGGCTTGGATTCTCTATCTTTATGCAATGAATGGGTCGCCTTAAATATGAAATTTAGATACATCCAGAATGTTACATTCGCTAAGGAAGCGTGGTTGGGCCTAAAGCCGACTACAGAGTTATAAAGTAGATAAAAATGTCAAGAGGCAAATCCGGAGTTTAAAGGCAGCTCTCAGGGGCCTACCAATAATAATAATAATAATAATAATAATAATAATAATAATAATAATAATAATAATAATGATGATAATAATGATAATAAAGATAATAACAATAATGATAATAATGAAAATGATAATAATAGTTATATATATCTATCTATCTATCTATCTATCTATCTATCTATCTATATATATATATATATATATATTATGTATTAAATACATATATATATATATATATATATTATGTATTAAATGCATATTTACATATATATATATATATATATATACATACATATATATATATATGTATATATATATATATACATATATACAGTATATATATATATATATATATACAGCATATATATGTATATATATATATTATATATATATACATATATATATATATATATATAAATATATATATGTATATATATATATATCTATATACATATATATATATATACAGCATATATATATATATATATAAAAATATATGTATATATATACATATATATACAGCATATATATATATATATATATATAAATTAATATATATATATATATATATATATATGTTATGAACCGCCTTAATGGTTCAACAGGTTCTTTAAAAAAAAAGCTAAAGGAATTGGGACTGGAAAGAACCGATGGACTGCAACAACCAAAGGGGTGGGTATAACAGAAAATACTAAAGTACGTTAACCTAATTTATTTTACAAAAATTATACAATAATGACAAGTATATACAATAATTACAATGAGTTCAGGAAATGGGAAGCACAGCGACTTAAAAGATCATAGCATAAATTCAAATAAAATTACAATAACAAAAACAGAAAAAGTTCAAACAAATGTTAAATAAAATAAGCAATACTCAACAAACAAACAAACACAGTAAGCAGCAGCAAGGACCAATTAACAAAAGAATCTTCTCATTATTAATGAAATAATAAACACGAGCCCATACACTGGCTCTTCCAACAAATAAACATCCACAAACAATCCCTGATCCTCGAGGACGTCCATCGAACACTGCGGGAACAACAACGCCAGTGTCGATACAGCAGCCACTTTGCTGCTACCGAAGAATAACTCTTCAAATCCATCTTGACCTCGAGGACTAGGATGAGAACAAGTCACCACCAACTAGGAGACACTCCAAAGCTGGGTCTGCTGCTTTTTCTCGACTGCATTACGAGAACTGGTCCATCTGGCTTCCCAAACCTGACTAAAGCTTGTTATGAACCGTCTTAATGGTTCATCAGGTAGTTTTAAAATACTAAAAGAATTGGGACTAGAATGAACCGATGGACTGCAACAACCAAAGGGGTGGGTAAAACAGAAAATACTTAAGTACCTTAACCTAGTTTATTATAAAAAAATAAATTTTATACAATAATTACAATGAGCACAGGTAATGGGAAGCACAGCGACTTAAATGATCATAGCATAAATTTAGATAACATCATAATTACATATACAGTTTACTTAGAGTTAAAGTAAATGATAAACACAATTAAAAATAGTCATCAACAAAAACACAGCAAGCAGCAGCAATAACGAAATAATAAGAGAATCTTCTCATTTTTAATAAATGAAAGACGAGCCCATACACTTGCTCCACACTAAATAACAAGAGCTAATACTTAAAACCAAAATTACTGAAGAGCCATGCACTGCTCTTCCAACATATCAAATATCCACAAACACAATCCATGATCCTCGAGGACGACCATCGAACACTACGGGAACAACCACGACAGTGTCAATGCGACAGCCACTTCGCTGCCACCAAAGAATATCTCTTTAAAACTGGTAACCATGGTTTGGTCACCATCTCGACCTCGGAAGCTGGGTTGACGGCAAATGACCCACACCTGCTGAATCACGACCATCACCATCAACTAGGTGATACTCCAAAACTTTTGCTGCTGTTCGTTCTCGACCACATCACGAGAACCTGTCCATCTGGCTTCCCAAACCTGACTAAAGCTTATCACTCACAACGTGCCAAAAGTAAACAAGACACCCGCCTTGATAAAGAAAAAGAGGGCAGTTAACAATAGAAAAATTGAAACTAGGTTGTTTGACAGTCAAACAACCTAACAATATATATATATATATATATATACAGCATATATATATATATATATATGTATATATATATATACAAATATATATATATATATATATATATAAATATATATATATATATGTATATATATATATATATATATATCTATATATATTTATATATATACATATATAAATAAATATATATATATATATATATATGTATATATATATATATATATATATGTATATATATATATATATATATACATATATACATATATATATATATATATATATATAAATATATATATATATATATATATATTATATATATATATATATATATATATATATTTATATATATATATATTTGTGTGTGTGTGTGTGTTATAATAGGAGCTGGTAGAATGTTGGCTCCTGTGAGTTGTACATTTCTTGTCCGCCACTTTAAATCATCTTGGAGTTAGAAATAAGTAGAACTTATCACTTCGTCAGAGAAAATGTTTTCCTAAATCTCTGTTCGAATCTCATATTTCATAAGACACTTTATATTTCTTTTTATCTAAATATCATTCTTTTGTTTACAGAGGTAGAAGTGACGGATGAGGTTGAAGGAATATAGTGGTCTACCACTACCAATTGTCCTCTTTGTTTGCTTTGAATGTTTATATTTGGTTTCAATCTACAAAATGGATCCCTCCTCCAGCAGTAACCGACAGAACACACAGCATACACCCCAACAGCTGTAAGTAGCCAATTCTTCTCTTTCATCAATTTTTTTCTACTTTATAGAATCCATAATTCAAATTTCAAATCTCTGGTATGATATATATATATATATATATATATGATCAAAGGACTACTTTTATTTTTAGCACTTGACAATATGATTAAGAATCACGAAATGTTGGAGATGAAAAAAGGACATTTTGAACTACTCTGTCCCTATCCATACTATGAAATTTGTGTCCATTACTGGCTGTTGCTGCCCTAACCGAAGATAGATATATATATATATATATATATATATACATATATATATTCTGTATATAAGGTCAAAATACATCTATATCAATATTCTCTGGCAATTTTGTTGTTGTTGTCAATTGCATTTTCTCTTTTGCACAGAGACACCGTTCCTCCTTCGATCCAAATTGATGAGTTTGACGAGTCAAGCGTAAGATTATGGAAGATGTTCAGGGAAGCCATTCAGCCTCTTTATTTCAAGATCCTCTGCTGGGTCAACCCTGGTTGGAATCCAGCTAGTAACTTCAAAGACTACCTCGAAAGCCAAGGGGTCAACATCATTCAAGTCTTAAAGAGTCTTAATGATAATCAACTGGATAAGATCATGAATCCTTCATCACACGAAACATGGGACATAACTCAGATTTATGCGCTTCTTCCCTTTTCTAAACTTTTAGCTGGAAAAAATGACAAAAAGTGGCATGAACAAAATGGGTCCGACCCAGAATTGTTTTTAACATGCCTAAAAAACAAAAGGAATGAAGCAGCCCACAATCCAAATATGAACAAAGAGAGATGTTCTCTCGTGATAGATACAGTATATGAACTTACAATAAAACTTCAAGAGGGCTTAAAACTTGTCGTTCTCCGGGATGTAGTAAACACTGAGGATAAAGAAGAAATCGAGAGAGAAATGAACAGAGTTTTTGATGATACCCGGCAGAAGATAGAAGAGATAGGAAAAGGAGGTATAGGAGCCGAGGTCTTTGATGAATATCAAAGGGAAATTGACTTCACAAAAAGATGAAGTTATTGGAAGAAGAAGGCTTCCCTTGTTTGAAGAAAATTCTTGAAAAATTTAAAAGCATTAATCCTCTCAACCTGATAACAGGAACCTCTTCTAACCCCAACACACCAGTAGAGAAGATTTACACAGAAATGAAGCTAGAAGGGGAAAGTGGCCCTTGTAGTGTTCCTATAGAGGAGATACTGAATCACGTACCTCATTATGATCACAGTCGACTCTTACTGATCAAGGGAATGGCAGGTATGGGGAAAACCACTCTGGTTAAGAAGATCATTTCTGACTGGCTCAGTAAGAAGGATGACATTAAAGGCCTTAATGACTTTGCCATACTTTTGAATGTAGAATGCCGGGATTCCATTGAATCTTTTAAAGACTTGTTAGTGACGTATTTTGGAGATGTTCACCAGAAATTCAAAGATAATGAAATTATTGATGTGTGTTTGGCTCACAAGTGTCTTCTCATCATAGATGGGTATGACGAGTTGAATGATAAATCAGCAAAATTATTCCTAGAAGTTTTGACACTGAAGAAATCCCGCAAAATTAGTGTTATTGTGACAACCAGACCTGAAGTTGAGGTGAGATTCAACAATCAGGTGAAATCTGATTACACAACTGTGTCTACAATTAGTCTTGAGGGAATTCCAAAGGAGAAGAGAGAAGAGTTTGTATGCAAGTATTATGCAGTATTGGGGTCAGACAATTCTCCTTTGCAATCATTAGATGAACTGTTAAAGTATCTGAGGAAAACAATGCACACTATGCATGAGGTGTGGGGACTACCCTTAAATCTCGCTCTTGTAACAATTCTGTGGGTGAATAAACCAGATATTATAAGCAACATCACCACTGAAGCTGAGCTCTACTGGCAATTTTACCTTTTGTCTCGCTCAAAATTAGAGGAGCGTTTGGCGAAATACCCCAACACAGCTCATTTCCTACCAGGTGAACTGCTTCAAAAAACTGAAAAGTTTATTGAAAAACTATGTCTTGAATCATTCAGAGCATTACAAAAAGAGGAAATCAATATTTCAGAATCCACCATCAAATATTTGTCCAAGTTCTGTTATCATTTGAAATTGCCAGTCGAAGAGCTAACTGGCGCCTTCCTGAAGAAAGTGACCACTTCCCAGAGCTCCTTTCTTTACAGTTTCCCTCATAAAGGGATGATGGAATTCATGGCAGCTCTGTCTTTCCCTATGAAATTGACAAACCAATGCTGGGGCCAATCTGTAAACACAGCCACACCTACAAAGATCTTTGAAATGCTTCTTGGAGGGAGTCTCCCTGAAAACCTTCACAAATATCAAAATATGCTGATACAGATGATCAGCCTATTGCATATGGGTGACGAGGACGAGATGAAGGTGTCAGAAGATGCCAAGATTGAGGCACTGGAACTCCTAGTAAGGTCGGGAGTGAACGACAAAGACTCTGTGCTAAGAGTCTTGAAGAATATCAAATGTGATCATTCTTCTTCAAGATGGATCGCACAGAGGTTCAAGTTGTTTGATGAGGACACCGAAATTGCAGATCATACAATTGATGCGTACATTGCCCTCCTTAGAGCCACAAATCCCCCTCTCCCAAACAGAGAGGAAATTAAAATTGTAATAGCACTTCATGACACTGATGGGTTAGTTGAACTACAAAGGCAACTTTGCCGGCATCTCATCAACCCATCATGGATAGAACTGAAATACCATTACAAAGGAGATTCAGAGCCGACCGTAGAAGAGAGAGAGTCAATCAAGAATCTACTCACCAATGAGTAAGTTATTATTATTTGACAGTTATTTTGAACATTATAAAGATACATATAATAATCAAATATCTGTATAACAATACAATGATACACGATCATACATACAAACATATGCACATGCACACACATATAGGCCTACTAACAAAGAGAGAGAGAGAGAGAGAGAGAGAGAGAGAGAGAGAGAGAAAAAAAACTCATAACGTTTAGTATAATAATCAACTTGAGTCTTGTAAACAATATATTTTATATTGTCAGTATCATCATTATCATCATTGTCACAATTAGACTCATAATAAGTCGGCTAAACATAAAAAAAGTCCCGATTTTAATTCCTAATTTTTCGGTAATATTAATTTCCATATTTTACGAAATTATTCGTTTTAACTTTTCGTTTTCGTCATCATCATCATCATCATAATCATCATCATCATCATCATCATCATCATCATCAACTTGATAATGAAATTCCCAATCAAATCCAATAACTATTTCTTTCTTTTCTTTTCTTCTCTTTGGAACAGTTGTATAACATACGAAGGCATCTGGGACCCAACGTTCCAAATCCCTCAAAATATTGGAAGTCTCTTGGTCAGGTTCAAGGACCATCCCAGCCTCGACGCCTTCTGTCAATCTTTGGAAAAGACAAAACAGATTGAATTTTTACGTAAGTAATAATAATATTATTTTCTCTGTTCCTTTCCTCCGAGGGACATTACAATACCTGGCCTCCTTTCCCTCATCCTCATCCTGTCATTCAGTCTGTTACTATCGTTGTTATCATTATCAATATCATTGTTAACATCATTATTATCATCATTATTACTCTATAGATGTAGAACATTATATTCAGAGGTCTCAATCAGGTTTTATTTTCACAAAAATAAAATATTGTTTTCATCTGATTTGAATTTTATATAAAAGCTTTCGATGTTAAGTTTTAATTTCTTTCCTTTCATTATATTGAAAGGAAATGTCTCATTTCTATGGCGTTGATTTAATTGATAATGATAGAAATGAATCATTGTGATCATGATTGTAATGAATAGGAAACTGATAAATGCACCAGTCATAGTCAAACAAGTCTCCTCCTGACTCCGCCTCCTTCCTGCGCTGATTGGTTCTCTACAAGGAAGTGGGCGGAGTTATCCAAACGGGAGAACCAATCAGCAAAAGGAAAGTGAAAAGGTATTGGCCAATGAAATTGGGCCAATTAAATGAAGCTGAGTTGTTATTGGTTGAGGTGATTTAGATAGTGCATAATGTGAGGGTTTCATGAGGAGACTGAGGACATTCATTATGGGAGCGGCTACAATGCTCGCTTGCACACACACACACACACACAACACATTGACTCCCACACGTACACACAAACGCACACACATTAACGCAACCTCACAGACTTCTGCCTGTAAATTCGTTGTTGCAGTTATTATTATTATTATTATTATTATTATTATTATTATTATTATTCCCATTTTACCTTTTCCTTTAGAATCTTAAGAAAGAAACACAGAGAAAATGTTCAGTTTTTTATTATCATTTTTCTCAACGTTCTTCTTCTTCTTCTTCTTCTTCTTTCTCTTTCTTCTTCCTCTTCTTCTTCTTCTTCTTCTTCTTCTTCTTCTTTCTCTTTCTTCTTCCTCTTCTTCTTCTTCTTCTTCTTCTTCTTCTTCTTCTTCTTCTTCTTCTTATTCTTCTTCTTCTTCTTCTTTCTCTTTCAGTTATTCGCTTCAGTGTCAACGACGTCAGCAGCGTCAGTCGCCCCATCCCTTTCTTGGAGAAGGATCCACTTGTCTATGTCTATGTCAGGGACGTCAAGGAAGAAGACATCGAGAAGGTTGGGGACATCCTTCGGACATTGCAACCACAGGATGCAAGGAGGTGAGGAGACATCATTCCTTATAAGAGAGAGAGAGAGAGAGAGAGAGAGAGAGAGTATTATCATTATATTATATTATTATATTATTCATTATTTAGTTTACCTAATACTCTGGGAAAATAGGCCTACGTCCTGTCAAAATAGATATGAATATATATATATATATATATATATATGTGTGTGTGTGTGTGTGTGTGTGTGCGCGTAGGCCGACAATAATAGAATGCATCGAGGGAAGTTGGAATTCCTCGTTGCTCTCTTTTTTATTCTATTATTAGGAACACACACACACTCCCTCACTCACTCTCCCGCTCTCTCTTTCTCTCCATTGGTATTCGTGTGTGTGCGTGTGTGCGTGTATGTGTCTGAATGCACTTGTCCATCTTAACGAAACAAGATAACAATAAAAGCATAAAATAATGAATAAATGTGGGTGACATCATTTCCTTTCTTCTTCTTTTCATTTCTTTTCATTTCATCCCATTTTATTCCTTTCCTTTTTCTTCCCAACAGATCGTTCTGGGCAATCGAGTTTCCTCTGTGTTCCCTGGGGAGGACGAGGAGCCCTGAGGTCATCCTCAGACTCCTCGCCTCCTTGAAGGGAGTCAGGGTGAGAGGCAGCATCGGGTTCCCAAAAGAAGAACGACCAAATGACGAAGCCTTACTTGAAGAGATGCATCTTAAGGCAAAGGAATCCACCGGATGTGATGATGGTGTTGAATGGTGAGTTTGCTTCTTCTTTTTATACTTCTCCTTCTTCTTCATAGGTGTTGTACGATCTCTCTCTCTCTCTCTCTCTCTCTCTCTCTCTCTCTCAACCAACATTCCAAACCTTTCAGCAGGTGATGAGCCAGGATAGATAAACTGTATTCACTATAGGCCTAGTTTCAAAATTTTATTTCTTTAATATTTTGCTTTTGCTTTGTTATTATTAGCAATTATTTTTAAGATGATATGTATATATATATATATATATATATTTTATATATATATATATATATATGTATATATATATATATATATATACACACATATATATATATATATATACATTATATATGTATATATATATATATATATAGATAGATATATATATATATATATATAAAGAGAGAGAGAGAGAGAGAGAGAGAGAGAGAGAGAGTTATGTATAGCAATTTCCATCTCATTATTATATCTATTTATTCAGATTAATCTATTCATTATCATTTGGTCAAATTATCTAATCGTATTCCCTATATTTATCTCCTCATTGCCTTTAACTCTCATCATATTCATATTCGGCTATTCCTTAATTATCATTATTACTCCTTTCTATAATTAATAGAATAATCTTCGCCTATGTTTTTTTTTTTTTTAGCTTTTGTGTTTATTCATTGCATTTATTCAAAGTCTTTTTCTTAATGATGTTGTCTATTTGGCTCGTCAGGTGGGCTTGAAGTTGATAAAAATGGCTGGGAAAGAAGAAGAAGAAGAAAGAGAAAAAGAAGAAAAAGGAGAAGAAGAAGACGTTCATCAGAGTTAATTCTTCAACTACAGATGCTTTTTATCTCACTCTAAATTCAAATCACCAAATTCTAATTCATAATCACTGTTCATCTTTAAATGGTCAAAATAGTGTTACAATACCAATAAGGGATTCATGGTAATCTGCCTTTCTATAATGATTAGATTACAAAATTCACTTTCAGATTATAAAGGTGATTTCTGTAAAGGATTCTGATATGTAACATTGAAAAGAGGCGACGTAAATTGTGTTGTCCAGGGAACATGGTAACGAGAAGATTTGCCTTCTGCCACCAAGATATCAAAAAACTCCAGTTTTAAACCTACTGCTATAACGTGTACGGCTGCTCGCTATGGGCAAACTATAAGCGTGAATCGATGAGACGTATCACAGTCCTTCACAATGATATCCTAAGACGCCTCACTAATACCCCGAGGCACCATTCAGCTTCAGTGATGTTTGTTGAAAATAGACTAGATAACCTTAAAACAGTCATTCGACACTCTATAGTAAGTCTCACCTCCCGCCTACGTTCTAGTGAAAATCCCCTAATTCAAAATGTGCTTGCAAGTGCTGCGAGAATAAAATCCAAAATGTGGGAAACCTGGAGTAGGGAAGCGTCAGTGCAATGAATTGTATTTACTAATCTCTGTTGGTGGGGCTATGCAAAATCTTCATCACCAAATAACATTGGAATAATATCCAGTAATGGTATGATAACGTGTTTTATTATATTATATCTTTGCTGTCTGGAAGTCCTGCTGTTATCATCATTATTATTAAGCAATAATGCTATTATGATTTTATTACCCAGACCTTAGAACTCTGGGATCAACCTGCTAATTGATGTTTGTTCTGTATCACCGATAATATTGCATATCTTATCTTTCTTACTGATGTCATAAATGTAAGATCACTGTACCTCTATTGTAATTCTCTACATGGCTTTTGCTGATATAAAGATTATTATTATTATTATTATTATTATTATTATTATTATTATTATTATTATTATTATTATTATTATTATTTATATATATATATATATATATATATATATATATGTGCGCGTGTGTGTGGGGGGGCAGTGTGTTTGTGTTTGTTTAATTATGTCCCAGACATCTACTTGATAATAACAAATGTTAGGGAAAGTTCAACGTCTTTTCATAAAAACCTATTTTTAGGACACTTTAATTATTAAGTTTATTGTTATATTCATTCTCCTGTTTGTTCTATTCACTTATATCTATTCTCAGAACTTTGCTTTTGTTAAATCATTATATCATGTCATATTCTTAGCAAAATGCTGCAAGACTTGAATGTACTAAGATTCACTTTAAAAATGTTCTAACATCTATTCATGACAATCAAGTCTTGCTGATGATATTAGAGGCGATGGTAGGTAATAAGTAACAGTAGAAATCATCATAAATAAATCTCTGAATGAAACAAATGTTGTTTTCATCACCTTTAACATTATATGTTTCAATATTATCCTACATTGATAATGTCTTCTGAAATGTCCCTAATCTTCCCTCAAAGCTCGGGACGGAATCTGTAAGCATAAGCTCGTCAGCAAGAAGTCTCTCTCTCTCTCTCTCTCTCTCTCTCTCTCTCTCTCTCTCTGGAGGGGAATGAAGACAACAATCCTACCTAAGTCCTTCAAAGGACTCATATCATGCAACAAAAAAGAAATGAGAAAAAGGGATCTTAAACCATTTCAGACAGGTGAGTTCTTTGTTCTGTATTTGATTAGTTTGAACATTAAAGTAAACTTATCAAAAAGTATAACTTTTTCTTTGGATGTACATGTTAAAATGGACCAGTTTTGCTGTTAAGGAATCATATTATCATAGTAAATCTATTTAGTTTTGCAATTAAGGATCCAAGTAAAGGATTATCACACTAATCTTTTTATTGCAAAGATTTGATCTTTTGTAAAACACTTGAACTCTCTAATGCTGTTTCCTATTGCAGATCAGATGAACTGGTAAAACAGAAGACTGACTGACTGTTACACAGGGATACAGTCCCTCTACATTTATTAGACCCAAGAGAAGCTGACATGCTAGGCCAGGTCCGTCAGACCCATGAAGTGAAATTCTTATCAGAAAATGAAGTAAGGCAGAACTGAAGCTGACATTGGAGAAGAGAATAACAAGATGAGGTAGGATTTTCAGGGTAAGAATTTCGAGTTATTGTTCTTAATGAATTGTATGAAATGGGTATGATAAGGAGTTACTTCTTTTAATCAATTGAATGAACATGTAAGATTTGAAGTTACTGCTCCTAATTAAAGGAATAGAAAGGGTAATATTTTAAGTTACTTTTTTTAATAAATTGAATGAAAAGTAACGTTAACGTTAATTTTCATTATTCATGTTGAATATAAATTTTTAGATAATTTATACAATTAGACTTATTATCGAATATTTTCATGTGTTCACACAATGAAATATAAATGTTGACTTTATAAAAGGTAATGATTTCTTCTATATCAACATGAAACAAACAAAGGTAGATTAAGTCAGGTGTGTCTCTCTTATTTTCATGCAGACAGAAAGACCGAAGGAATAGGAGGGAGGAACACAGGAGTAATTATCAGTAACTGTAGCTTGAGGTTTTCTTTTTCTCTGTCTAAGTTGATTAGTTTTCCCAAATAGAAGTGAAAATGTTTTTCTGGTGTTCCAGGCAATCTACTGTTATTTTTAGATAATAATTGTAAAAGGTACCTACTTATAATGGTTTTAAGGCATTGCATTTATCTCACCAATTCATCATTGACCATTAAGTAAGAGGCATTTGATAATTCTGTTTTTCAAAATAACTATTTTTTTACGTTTATTGTATGTTTGCAGGGAAATGATTAAGTGACGAGCTTCTCTTCGGGAGTTCCTCCCTCTTCTCTAATGGTGCTTTCATCAGCGCTATAGAGAAATGTCATTCGGACATCTCCCTGCACTCAGCGAGTCCTTCCTTGCAAAGACCTGAGCTACACCTTGACTAGAGTGTCAGAGTCCAGGATCGACAAGGGAAGCTCCCAACCACGGCTGGTGGAACGAGGTGCTTGACATACTCTGTCTAAAAGTGGCTCTCCTCACCTCAGATTTTTATGTTGGAGGTTGGGCACACCGAGTCCAGTCAACACCTGAGCGAAAGTAAAGAGTCTCCCATAAGGAATTGTAGCCAATTTCTGAAATGAGGAATCAGAATCTGACCTCAGGGAGCAGCCCCAAGACAGGTCTTCAAAGCTTATCTCGGATTGATGGTGGTAATTACCAGACTCAGTTATTCCTTAACTTTGACCTTCTCTAGAGTCATCTTCTTCCTCTTCTTTGTATAGATACTCTTGTCTAAAACTTCTTTATTTTACTCATTTTATAACAGGCTATTTGCTCCATGCAAAATGATATTTATCAGACGTATATCCTATTTTGTGAACTTACATATAAAGTGTTTTTGTACAACTTCTATCCTGCATTTAATGTTATATGATAATGAATAGATATGCTCTGCTACTACATATTCTTATTAATTTAGTTGATCCATTTCATTTTACAATAAAAGATCAGAGTGAAGATATACCACAACAAGATTTCTATTGTAGACATTTTATCTTTTTTATAGCACTTGAACTTTGTAATGCGCTCGTATGTTGATGCTATTTCCTTTTTACAGATCAGATGAACTGGTAGAACTGAACATTGATTGACTGACTGACTGACTGACTGACTGGTGCAAGGGGATATTGTCCACTGTCATCTGTTGGACTGAAGAGAAGCTGAAATGTTAGAACAGCGTCAGTCAGACCCATTTAGTCAACTTCTGATGAGAGGATAAAGAACACAGAACTAAGACAAAAAGATGAGGTAAGATTTTAAGTTAAAAACTTTGAAGTTACTACTCTAAATGAATTAAAGGAAAAAAATAAAATCTAAGTTTATTGTTCCTAATGAATAAAACGCGAAGAATAAAGTTACTCTCCTGTCGATAACTTTTGCAAAAGTTTTCTATATTGTCATTTTTATTGATACTATCATTGTTAACATTACTATTATTTATGATAAAAATATATTTATTTGATAATTTACTATATCATAACTATATTAGAACCTTTTTATATTCCAGTACTGTCTTATATTTAATTTGATATTAATCTTTCCTCTTTCTTTTCGTTGGAAGTAAAACTTCATTTTACTAGCAGAAACAAACAAAGGTGAAAGAGATTGGATATCTCACTTCGGCAGCACAGACAGACAGAGACACAGACAGACAGATATGTCCTAAATTACTTTTTTTATTTCTGAATCACAAAACTAAGTAAAGATTAACTTAGGGTTTTCAATCATTCAACTTTTGTCTTTAGAAACAAATTGTAAAAATCCCCTCTTCTAAATAGTTTCATCATAAGGATTTTACTTACCTAATTTGTCTGCACTCATTAAGCAAGATGCTTTAAACCTATTTTTTTTTTTTCACCAAAGATTAATTCTTTGTTTATTACATGTTTTCAGGAGAATTATTTGTTGAGCTTCTTTTGGGAAATTCCACCATTTCTTCAAATGGCACCTAAATCAGCCCTCTGGTGAGAGGTCATGCTTATACGACAGCTTTTCATGGTTTTTATTTTGTTGTCTGGGCAGTCTGCATCAAGCCAGTACTTGGGCAGGAGTGGAGAGTTTTTTCAAGGCCTTTTTGAGACCTTTTTCCTATAGGCTGCAAAAACTACAAGAGCCTCTGCATGGCGGGAAGGGTTCGGCAATGTACCTAAACAACAGACATCTACATTAATGAAATAGAGTCTGACCTCAGGGAAAAGCAGGTCATCTCTCAAAGTGTTAATTCCTTCACTTCTCGTCTCGGATCGATGTCGGTGAGTACCAGACACAGCCATTCCTTTACTTTGTCCTTCTCTAGAGTCATCTTCCACTTCTTTGCACAGAGCCTCCTCTCTTCAACTTCTATATTTTTCTTAAGATTTGTTGCTGGATGATTTGGTTGATGCATAATCAATATTTCTCTTTTCCCGCATTCTGAGAAATTCAGGAATGATAAGACTTGGAATGGAGGAGCCATTTACTTCCGGATTGTCCTTTTGAATGTAAATTTATTAAGATTATTGAAATGAATATGGAATATTTCCTTTTGAACATTGTTTTATCATAAATGTAGTGTGAAAACTGAAAGATACGATCTGTTTTGATGATCCGTTCTTTCAACTTCTATTTTTTTATACTTCATGAGAAGTTTTTAATATCAACTTTATTTAATTGCAGATTCAAATAATCAAAGAAGAGTAGTCTAGTCTCCTTGAGAAGCAAGACGAGGGCATCTTCATCCCAGCAAATCATCTGGAATCCACTTAGGTGATTAGAGCCTCTTGATTGATCAGACCTGAAAAGAACTCACCCGATCTCCTGTTTTATCACAATCTTCAGGTGAGTACCATCAGAGCTTTGCTTTTGATCAGCAGACACATGAAGCGACCTTACTAATGGATTAAGGGTAGATGTAATAGATTTAAGGGAAGCGAAATGATAATCATATAATTACAAGGAAGTGTAATGAAAACAAAATACTCTTTATTTCATTACTAGCACATTCACACTCTCCATAATAAAATGAGTTAATGTGTAAAGCTATAAAGGCGACCTTTCTATCTGCAAATTTGCTACTGTACAGAAATGATTACTCTCAACATTATCTTATAGCAATATCTTTAGCAAAAAACTTTTTTACCATGGCTGACATGAAAATTGTGAATTGTGAATTAATATTTTAGCTTCTCTTCCCAAAGTGGAAGATGAAATTAATGAAGCCCTGAATCATATCCCTCATGATAATGGTGGCCCAAAGTACATGGTGAGCCGTGAACTTGAATACTTGACTCTTTTTTTAGAATTTTATCACTTATTTCGAGGAATAAAGAACATGCATTTTGGTACAGAACCCACACATCAGTGTACATTTCACCCCCTTCTCCAGTCTGCTTGTCTGTCCACCTGTACGTGCACAATCTCAACAAAAGGTCTTCAGGTCTTCTCCCATTATGTATCATTCCACATGCTCTTCTCAGGAATTTCACTTCCACTACTCATATCATTTTCTGTTCATCTCTACATCCAGTCCATTCTGTAGAGCTGTGTACTCCTGTTGTCATAGTCAACCTATTTATTAAACATTTTTTTAGAACCCCTATAAATACATTCCTAAATTCCATGTGCTTTGTAATAATTTCTGATTCCTTCTCAAAGAAAAAATCTACCTTCTCAACCTAAAATCCTATGTTTCTTTCCACAGGAATCTGATCCTAAGTGAGAGAAGTCCACAATAGTCCAATGCCAGATTCTGATAACAAGCGGCAGCTGAGATAAGGTTTACAGTGCCCCAGGAAGGTCCTGTAGTATGAGGCTCTCCACCTGCTGACTCCTGTCTTCAGACTTCCAACTCTGTCTATGCCCCATGACCCTTATTTCCCACCTGCTCAATGGGGTATTTGGGTGAGCAAGGAAGCTAGTGCCAATTCTACCTTGAAAATCTAAAAATTCGTTAGAGAATTAAAAATATACTTTATATCTTCACTGTAACCAGAAAACAAGAAATTTTGTATCCATAATTTATCTTTTTTTCAGAATATCTTGGTGCTGTATAATCTTTTTGTTATGTTTTTTTATCAATGGCTTACCAAGAATGATTTTTGTTGTTGATACATACAGTATTCATAGTCCTTATAGAATGTATTTTTTCATCACATAGTATAGTTATTCCCTTCCACAAAATGCCACTTTTTCTAAATATATATCAGTGCCCATATACTGTATACCCATTCACGACATAGTTTAAATATAGTATTTTCTTTACACTGTACACTCATTTACGACATAATTTGAATGTACTATTTATTATACCGTATACCCATTCACAACATGATTAGAATGTACTACTTTTATACAGTATACCCATTTACGACATAATTTTATTGTACTATTTACATACAGTATACCCATTTACGACATAATATGAAAATACTATTTTTATACTCTACACCTATTCACAACATTATTCGAACGTACTGTTTTGTTAACAAACTATATTTTGTAGCGTTAGGGAATATTTTATATTAACATATAATCTAATGTACTATACTCTATATACTCTTCATTGAATTCTGATTTTCACCCAATGCTTGCTCATGGAATGTAAATAGATTTAACCCTGGATAGGTACGGTCCTCGGACACCCCTTTAAGGGTATACTCGGACGCGAACGACCCCGACGCCAAAAAAAATTCTTGAAAAATCAGTTTTTGCAGTAACCTCCTTTTTTCTTTTGCCAAAAAAAACTTCAATGAATGCTTAAAACAACTGTAAAGATAAATACTACTCATCTGCAGAAAAACTATTTATTATAAATATTTTAAAAAATTAAGTAGAAAAAAAAAGACCTGACATAAAAATTCATAAAAAAAGTTTATACATATATACACAAATCCTTTTAGGAATTGATTCTTGAATGTTTAGGACACATCTTGATGTATTTTGGATGAAGTCAGACCCATGGAGGTGAAGATCTGAAATGAGAAAAAAAGGGTAACTTTTTTTGGCCAAAAAAAATTGTCCAAATTTCATGAATTTTTTTGGGTACCCAAATAAAATAGGAAGTGGCTAATTTTTTTAGGGAATAAACATATGTTATCCTAAAATAGAAATATGTAAAAAAAATCTTCATTATTTTGTAAATTACATTTATATCAGGGGCCATATCTAAAGGTAATTTTTTGAGTACTTGGAAATTTCGTAAAAAAATACATATATTTAATATATAATATGATATTTATGCAGGTAAAAATATACCAAAATATCACAAATTCTATAGGGAACAAGAATATATATAGATAGGGCAGCTTACGCTTCGGATATGTCCACAAAATGGCCGCCAACCACACTGACTCAGACTCCCTAATCTGCCACTTGAAATGTAGGAAGGGTATGTCAATTTCAAGGTGTTATTTACTAATCTAATTATTATTGGATATGCATAAAAATTGTATGGTGGGTTGCTGGATAATTGTCGATTATTTTACGACTATAAAATTAAAATTCTGACCCAAAAAAATTTTTTTGAAGGGAAATAAAATCGAAAAAAAAAAATGTAAAACAATATTTTAGCTAAAAAAATTTGATGATATTCAATCAAAAAAAAAGTAAACAAAATTTTCCGACAAATAAACATCTAGAGGAATCATTACTCTGTGATAGTTCCTTAGTACGTAGTAATTTTGAAAGAATTGGGAAAAAACGAAAAAATGGCAATCACCGGAAAATCGAACACATACCTATGTATACGCCATATCTGGCTAAAAAAAAGATAGGCATGGGTAGCCAGATCATCTAGAAACACTTTCCAACACTATAAAAATATAAGTTTTGCGACACTACTTGCCAATTCCTTACGGTAACATGACTAAGCAAAAAAATGCAAAACAAATAAAAAGGGGCACTCGTGGAAAAATGGCCATTCTAATATACGGCATTTCAGAAAAAAAAAATTCAGCCACGTGCTAGGCAAACCATCAAGGCATATTTTCCGACAAATAAACATATAAATGAAATATTACTCTGTGATAGTTCCTTAGTACGTAGTAATTTTGAAAGAAATGGGAAAAAACGAAAAAATGGCAATCACAGGAAAATCGAATACATACTTATATATACGCCACATCTGGCTAAAAAAAAAATAGGCATGGGTAGCCAGATCATCTAGAAACACTTTCCAACACTATAAAAATATAAGTTTTGCGACACTACTTGCCAATTCCTTACGGTAACATGACTAAGCAAAAAAATGCAAAACAAATAAAAAGGGGCACTCGCGGAAAAATGCCCAACATTCTAATATACGGCATCTCAGATAAAAAAAAAAGACATGCACGTGTTAGCCCAACCATCAAGGCACACTTTCTAACACATAAACATGAAAAAAAAATCAATAATATACGGCAATTCCTTACTACGTAGTAAATTTTTACAAATATTGAAAAAAAAACAGAAATTGGCAACCGCAGTTAAATACCCAATATACCAATAACTACGTCGTATCTGACAAAAACAAAATCACGCATGGGTAGCCAGATCATCTAGACACACTTTCCAACATTAAAAAAGCAAAAGTTTTACGACACTATTTCGCAATATCTTACGGAAAAATGACTTGGCAAAAAAATTTAAAAAAATTAAAAAGGGACACTCGCGGTAAAATGCCCGACATTCTAATATACGACATCTCAGATAAAAAAAAAGACATGCACGTGTTAGCCCAACCATCAAGGCACACTTTCTAACACATAAACATGAAAAAAAAATGAATAATATACGGCAATTCCTTACTACGTAGTAATTTTTACAAATATTGAAAAAAAAAACAGAAATTGGTAACCGCAGTTAAATACCCAATATACCAATAACTACGTCGTATCTGACAAAAACAAAGTCATGCATGGGTAGCCAGATCATCTAGACACACTTTCCAACACTAAACAAGCAAAAGTTTTACGACACTATTTGGCAATATCTTACGGAAAAATGACTTGGCAAAAAAATGAAAAAAAATGAAAAAGGGGCACTCGCGGTAAAATGGTCCTCGTGGTGATGAACGACATTTTAACTAAAAAAAAAAACATGCACATGGTAGCCAAACAATCCACCAAGACTTTCCACAACTGATAACCTATACAAGTTGCACCATTCTACGACAATTTCATAATACGTAATAACTTTGATAATTATGCAAACTACCTCAGAAGGGTAAACTCGGACGCGAACGACCCCGACGCGTCTCAGAAATCGGGGAAGGAGTACAGCTACAGCAATGCACATCTGGACACTACTAGAGCGTGTAGGGGAGACACCTCCTGCAGGTCGATCACCCACAAATTCAGTCACAGGGGTGAGTCACGTGAGAAAAACCTGTTTTTTTTTGACGCTCGGGGTCGCAAACGACCCACCGTACCTATCCAGGGTTAATATACATTTTGTGTCATTTGGGGAATATCATTATGTTGGCATACATTCCTATATGATATTGATAAATAACCTGGATTAATTTTTTTTTTGTGTGTTAATATGGACAATTTATGCATTGTACCTGATTATATAATTCACTATTAATTTTTACTGATATCTAGACATTATACTGATAATATGCTGTTGTTGATACAATAAATTTATCTATATAAATAACTGTTTTTTATATAAACCTTTTATTACCATCATAAGGACATTAGTTATGAGTGGTATATATAGATGGTAAGAATGGGGGGAGGGGGAGTAGATTCTTCACGTGTACATGTCTTCCTTGTTTCCTTGTTGTTTCTAATTAACAGATCTGAGTTGATGTCTCAGAGAAATGTGATGTTATTGCAACGGATGATGTCGTTATATGATGGTCACGTGATGATGACCTTTCAGAGGTGTTTGCTGAGTGAGATGTCACACTTCATTGTTAGTGTCGGTGGAGGATGGTACTCGCTCTCTCTCTCTCTCTCTCTCTCTCTCTCTCTCTCTCTCTCTCCTAAAACTAATTCCATTTTGATTTAATTGAATTACATTGATATTAAAGATAAAAAAACAACCTAAGTAAGAAGATAAAATTTTCTTCTCTTAGAAATAAATTTCAATATCAAATATATAAATTTATGAGTCACTTATTTTCTTTCATGTCTCTATACTTTGACCTTTAACCTTTGATCATACTGTATGTGCTTCTGATCTGCTTTTATTTTTTGATGTATATCATTACATGTAAATAACGACAATTTTTTTGTTTCATTGAGAAGTTTCTCTTTGGGAAAGCAATGTCAGGTCAATGCAGAGTGACCCAGTATAGATCCCTATGACCCAAGGTCTATCTTTAAATCAAAAGAATTTGAGGCTTCTTCAGGAAGGAGCCCTTTTGTACATTAAACTACTTCAAAAAGTGTCCAGTAATCTACAACAATAACAACAATAAAAATCATCTCAAATTTCTAAGAAGCAAATCCTCTTCATATTATTCTGAGCGAAAGGTGGAGCATTTTATTCCTCACGTTGCTTTGAAAGATATATGAATGTTTTTGGGGTTCAACCAGAGTTAAGTGTTGCTTACTGAAATCGGTTGGAGGTGACCTCAAATGATTTTCAGTAAACAATCAGTAAAATATTAAGAAAATACTGTTGGACGACTTTGTTTTGCGGAGGACTATTTTTCCCCGATAAGTCCTGCGGCAGAGCAAGGCTCAGTGACACAAGTTTCTGTAGCAAGCATTACCAAAACAACAGATATTCTTTTTTTCTCCCCAATGTCTGTGGTAATATAGTTGATAAGTATTCTCAAATGCTATACATGGTTATTAAAACCACTGTAAGAGCTGACATAAACAAATGTCAGAGGGTGAATACCAGAGCTAGAGGCATATCATTATAGCAGTGTGTCCTACGGAAATTGAGAACACCTAATATGGACTAATGTAGTCACAGCTAAAATGTGATGTGTTCATTTGCAATGCATTACTTGCTTAAGAATAGATATTTAAAGAAATTTGAAGGTGAAATTTTAATAGAGGATTGTTTAAATATATAAGTTGATATTAATAAATATTCGATCAGTTTTGAAGAGTAGCAAAACGTGGTTGGGTTACTAATTGTGAATAAGATGTTTCATCTTAAAATTGTAAAAAAAATTGTAAGCAGATTCTGAATTTACTTGTGTGTTAATTTTTGTTCTTCAATCACTCTCACACTTTTTATATATTATTAACAAAATAGTGATAAATACAAGTTCTCTTGATTCCCAATTGTATTTCAAAGTAATGTAATTTACAGATAATTGTTATACAGCTGTAAAAATCAATTCTTTCTTATATAATTTTTTTACATTTATGCAATTATTCTTATAAATGACAGACTGATTGAAGAATTTAAATGCATAAAGGATGTACAATTTAATAAAAATCCTGGTAAATTTTGCTGCATAAAATAGATTTTGAGTAAAGCGAGAAATGGATTTTTGGGCGATATGGCCATGTCGTCCTGATGGTAGCTTTCTAAGGGATATTTGGCTACAGTGATACTCTCGGAGAATTAACCACAGGTTTCCAGAATTCTAACTTTTGCCGTGAGTATCCTTAATATAAATTTTAAGGATATCGAAAAATATCAGGCACATATTTCTTGGTACGACACATGGCAATCTTCACCCGGAATAGATTTTACGCTTTGAGGGGGAATAGTGGCGAAAATGAAGGGGACCCGTTATCAAGGTTACCCGATGGATCCCCTCCCATTACTACTACAGCGTATTATTCCTTGTTGCATTTAAGCATGGATAGCCGCAGATAGAGTAGTTTCGGGTGGGGTCTTTCGTTACGTAGTTGTATACTCCTTTTTTTGAAAGAAGGGAGGGTCCATTAGGACGACATGACCATATCACCCAAAAATAGATTTCTTGCTTTACTCAAAGTCCGTTTTTTTGGGCTCAGCTATGTCGTCCTGATGGAAGTTAACCAGAGAATTACTTGAAAGTACTATATCTGCGGGTTTTTATAAGAGCCTTTACTTTGAATGAGTTCCTTTTATGGACTCCTAGACCTTTATATATGTCATTACTGTTATTTGTCATATCCACTAAGCTTGGAACTAGCTTAGGGCTTCCTACCCCATGCAGGGAAAGTGTAGACTCCGACTATAAGGATTCAAAGTTTGTATCTACAGAGGGACGGACGGTAAATCCTAGAGATTACCTATTTCATCCCTTGGAAATCTGTACTCTGATTTCAAGTTGGGGTCTGATTTCAAGTTGGGCCCTTCTAGGGCTTAATTAAAACTCTAGAATACTTTATTCGCCTGTAATAGAGATAGCAGCAATAAGACGCACATACATTTAGTATTTTACCTTGTAACTAGAATATCAATTGTAGTTACAATCAGGAATGAATCTGATCCGGCATTGAAAACACATCAGGGTCCATATTTTCTCCTGTCGGAAAAATATGTAATTTCATCGAAATTATGCCACTCAATGGAGATGTGAAACCAAATCGGACTGACTTGTACAGATTTTGAGAACGCATGAACACCGTGACGCAACGTTTAGTCGTCACTGGTGTTATCGGTCAGATATGCACCTATATGGAACAGTGTGTTAATCATCGTTGTGATTTACACTCGAGGGTAAATGCACTGGAAAGTCCCAAAGCAGTTCAATGTTCGTCGCAGGCTTAGACAACGGGTTTTTTAAAACTACCCGCCACCACAACAACATATATTATTTTATGTACTTGCTTTGTATAGTGTTGGAAGAGGTTCCGTGCAGAAGCAATTTTCTTAGGATCCTGAACTGCGGGTGAGCTGTCAGGAGCCTCTCTGTGAATGAGTAGGTGAGCATTGCTCTCAGTTATTTTAGGGATAAATTTTGATCCTGAGGTTTCCCCTTGGAAGAGCTGTCTTTCCTTGAAGTCTGAACTTCTACGAAGACAGAGCTTAAGAAACCCTAATGGGCATGGGGAGATATCTTCCTTCAGTCGGCAGATTCTCCAAGGACCCCACCTTTTGGTGGGCAGCTCATTTTTGGCGAGAAAAGTAGGATCGGGGAAAGGATTAAGTTTTTCCCTCTTCTGTGAACTGAATATGGCCTACATCCCTGATAGGGCCAACATTTCACTAACTCTAGCCCCTGAGGGTATTGCGAACAGAAAATTGACTTTCTGTGTTAGTTTTTTAGAGTACAATCCTCATTGTTAGGTGTGAAGGATAGTGCAACACTTTGACCAACGTCCATATAATGGGCTTTGAGAGTTTGCTGGCCTTGGTCTAGTGCATGCTTTGGTACCTTAAAAAAGGTTTCGCTGATGAGGTCCGTTTCAAAGGCGTATAAAAGAGGTCTAGTCAGGGCCGACTTACACGTGGTTATCGTAGTGGAAGTCAGGCCTCGTTCAAGTAGGTAAAAGAAGAAAGAGAGACAGAAACCTGTTGAAATTTCTTTTGGTCCCCTTGTTTTTACAAGGGATACCCCTTTCTTCTAAGACAATCCACATTGTCTCCTGGCTGGAATTGACTTGTACTCTACAATGAAGTCGGCCAAATTCTTCGAGATCCCAAACTTTTGTTCGCTGCTAAGAAAAAAAAATCCTAGGATGCACGTTGTTGGTTCTCGAGGATGAAATGTAACAGCCGACATCTGTACCAGTTTGGATAAAACTGTGTACGGCAGAGGAAACTGCTACAGTTTCAATTCTAGAACTAGAGGAAACCAATTGTTTTTGGGCCATTTGGGGACCACTACAGGAACTGCTCCTCTGCAGGATCCTAGCTTGTCAAGGACTTTTACCAGGAGACTGGCTGGTGGAAACAGATAAATTTGCTTCCGTCCATTCCAGTCGAGAGACATGACGTCTATCGCTTCTGCTTAAGGTCCTCGTAAGGGGCTACATAAGGAGGTAGTTTCTTGTTATCGCTCGTTGCGAAAAGGTCGATCTGCAGTTCCGGGACTTTTATCGAAAAATAAGGAGAATGAGTCTGCGTCTAGGGACTATTCTGTCTCTATCGGCTTTCAACTTGATAGAGCATCCGCCGTTACATCGTGGAACCCTTGAAGGTGAACTGCTTGATAAATGCCATCCTCTCTTCCTTGCCAGGTGGAAGAGGGCTAACATCACATGGTTGATGTGAGGTGAACTCGAGCCTTGTCAATTAGACATATCACCATCACTTCGTTGTTGAGAGCCAATCTGATGTGGACTGTTTTGCGAGGGGATAGTCTCCTCTACGTCAGGAGGACTGTCATAGCCTCCAAGATGTTGATGTGAAATTTTTTTTTAACTAGAATGATCAATTTCTTGCCCTTTCCTTTCATGCGTATGATATCCCCCTTCTTTCAGGGAGGCTTCCGTGTGTGTCACCACTGATGTTTGTGGTGGTTGCAAGAGAATTTTCTGGGCTAGGCTCTTTTTCGTTGACCAAGGCCATAATGGCATGCACAATCACGTCGGTGTCATCCTTGTTGATCTCTTCGAGTGTTTGATGCGTATCTTCTCCAGACTCCTGGCACATCCTTTTGCTGTGCTTTTAGCACCGGGTCTGTCACTACTGCAAACCGGAGAGAGCCAAGTACTCTTCCCAGTTGGCACGTTGAAATCCTCTTGTGTTGGATTAGTCTCTTGACAGAAGCCGCTACTTCTATTCTCTTCTTTAATAGAATGGAGAGGTGGTGTGACTGCAAGTTCCCATGGATTCCTAAACATTGAAACTTTTGAGATGGAGAAAGGCGAGACTTGTAGTTATTGATCTTGAGGCCCAGGTGTTCCAGGAACTGGATAACCTTTCCGGCCGCTTGCAGACAAGTAGTCTTGGATGCTGCCTGCACCCACCAATCGTCCAGGTATGTTACTACCTCTACTCTTTCGGAGCATAGGTGCTCGACGATCATGTATGTTAGCTTTGTGAATATCTTGAGGCTATGTTTAGTCCGAAGGGCATGGCCGTGAAGACAAATTTTGTCTTCTGTAGCCTGAATCCTAGGTAGGAGGAGAGGGGGCGACTGACTGGTGGGTGCCAGTAAGCATCTGCCAGGTCTATTGAGACAGTATGTTCCCCTTTTTGGTAGAAGGGTCCTTATGTGTTGCACTGTAAGCACTCGGAACTTGTTAATCTCGATGAACTTGTTGAGTGGAGACAAGTGTAGAATAACTCTGGGTTTGTCAGAGTCTCTCTTGGGAACACAAAACAGCCTTCCCTTGAATTTTGATGGACTTCGCTTTCCTCCTTACCTTCTTGTTCAAGAGTTCTGAGGTATAATCTTCCAATAAGGAAGAATTCTGGAAAGGTGGGTTTTTGTTCCATTTCCAACCAAGTCCATTCATAATTGGCTGTGGACCCAGGGATCAAAGGTCCAACGATCCCGAAAGTGAAAAAGTCTGCCTCCTACCTGGAACCTCTCATTGTTTAGAGGTTCCTGAGGACATGTTTCCGTGACCGTGTCCTCCTCCACCCTTGGAGATTTCCGGAGGATCCTCTTTTTGGGCCCTTACCTTCGTAGGGCCAAATGGTGGTCGAGTGCCTTTCAAAGCCTGGATTAAATACAGGTGACTGGCTACCATCTGATGAGAGACCATCTCGATTGAGCCTTAGGGAACAGTCGGCACTTTAAAGATTCGTTAGGTAGGGATGGTCCTGGAGAGTTCTTCTGGAAGCCTCATACTCACCTTTGGTGGGATTCACTCTCTGTATCCCTTGACTCCGTAGTGTTAGGGATATCTTTTACAAAGCAGTCGGTTCTCAGAACCTCAGGGATCCAGATACGATGCAGCAGGGGCATAAAACCTGTACATTGTATGCCCACAAAAGTCCTTACTTTTGTGGTTGCAGAACACAATTGTACACTTCTCCATTGGCTCCTCCTGTACGGAAGAAAAGGGTGAATGAATACTAGGTTGTGTATATCATTGATATAATATATGCTTAAGATACTCGTCACAGTACCTCAGGGATCCGGATACGATGTAGCAGGGTGCATAAGACTTGCACATCTTTTGGCCACAAAAGTCCCTACATTTGTGGTTGCAGAACAGGACTGCACACTTCACCTTAGCCTCTTCCTATAAGGAAAGAGAGAGTGAAATGACTATAGGGTAATTTATCTCACTGATAAAATAAACATGAATAAAATAGTACTATAATTTACTATTATTTATCATAGCTTACGATAGTAAGCTGGAAAAGAAGTAGGGTAGACAAATATCTGTGTTTCCTCTCCAAGCAATTGCTGTGACCTACAATATTAATATTTTTAGTTTCCTTATTAGTGAAAATACAGAGTGGTATAACTCTCATACGTAGAGCTGGAGTCACTGGATACTAACACTAACTCCATCACTTGTAAAATATTAATACTGACAGGTAATCATTGGTGTTCCGATGATCTACAATTCATCAGAATGTTGAAGGAATACTTCGCCTCAACATTTTTTAAATGGTCTCAACAATGGACTATGAAAGGATACACAGAGTATGTTGGAAATTTCATACTACTGTATCATTATATACTGTAGTTTTCTAACTGCTGTATTGTTATACTGTTGGAATACTGGCTACTGTATTGTCTTATACTGTAGTTTTTTCGGTATGCTGCCGGGTTAGGCTAGTGCCTGGTGGCACTAGCTGACAGATAGAGAGAAAGAATGGAAAGAAGGACTACCATATTATTATAGTTTAGTACAATAATTAGGGGTATAGGGACTACTGTCTCTATTGCCTTCTTTCTAGAATGAGGATTCAAATGGAAAGGGAGGAATTCATTGATTCTAGCTTCCATCCAGCCACAGGGTTTATGGATGGCATTCAAGGAGAGGACTGAAGTATACTCAAAAGTATAAGGGGTTTTCCACTGGCAGCCGTCAGGGCCGGCTCAACCTTTCCCGAAGCTTAGCTTCCTTTAGGGAGATGGTCGAAGCGGCAACCTAACCGCCTTTGTAGGAGCCCGGCCTGTAACCCAGTCAGCCCGGCAAGCGGGGTGATTGTAGAATACCGGCTACAATAATCGTGACGGCTTAAAAGACAGAAGGGGAAGGGAAAGGGTCTTATATTTTACAGAGAAAGGTGGTGGCAGGTATGTCTCCTACTTTCGGCTCTAAATCAAGGAGGCATAGTTCCCTATACCGGTGCTGTTTTGGGCGGCAGAAGAATAATGATTCCCTAGCCTGAGACATTGCCGGATATAAGACATGTCTTCTAGACCACAAGGGAGAAAGGTGGCGGCAATTATACTACCCACTTTCAGTTGTGGACAAGGGAAGCCGAACTTCCTATGCCAACAACGATGTAACCGGCAGGGGAATGACTATTCCCCTATCAGTAGCGTTGTTGGCAACAAGACAGAATACCCAGAGTTACTGTCATATTTCAAAGCCGGGATACTCATCGGCAAAGAAAATTGACAGAAAACACTATCCAAGTGAAGCCGGAGTACACTACTCGATGGCGATGACGGAAGATAGAGTTGTCGCCTGGGCTGGCGGCACTCAGGGGAAAGGAAGAGTTTATCCTCATTTATCTAATAGAGAAGCATATTGAATTATACTAGGAATTCTAGGAGATATCTATATATCCGACCGAATTAATAAAAATGATACAAGATGTTAAACGAGGGATAATGTTACTAATGTATACTAAAACGATATAGGTTACCCTGACCCGAGTCGGGATCTCGGCTACGCTAGTACCACCGAGGCCCTATCGTATACGATAGAAAAGTTTATTCGGAAGAGGAAATATTATATGTGTAAAGCTTATCCTCACTAGTAAGATTTTGCCTAACTAGCTAGAACTTCTTTATAGATAATTACCTGGAACGTCCTACTGCTAACTAAATTTAGCATTTATGGCATACAACAGCGGCCTAAAATGGCCGCTTCCGGTGAGGGCATTGCTCCGCTTAAAACCCCTAAATTATGTTAATTTAACTGTGAGAAGGGAGCCAAAAATTATACACAGGGAATATTAAATATTCAACTTAACAGAGGATGAAGATGCTAGAGATTGCATGATAATATTCTTTGAAAACAGTAACAACACCGCGAGCAACGTGGGAGAATACCGTGCTCAAATGGCTATGTTAAAAGGAATAATACGCCATAGTAGTACTGGGGGGGAATCCACCGGGTAACCTTAATAACGGCTCCCCTTTATTTTCGCCACTCTTCCCCCTCAAAGCGTAAAATCTATTCGGGGTGAAGATTGCCATGTGTCGTATCAAGAAATATGTCCCCTGTTATTATGCGATATCCTTAAAAGTTATATTAATGATACTCGCGCCAGGAGTTAGAATTCTGGAAACCTCTGGTTAATTCTCTCGGAGTATCACTATATCCAAATATCCCTTAGAATGCTACCTAAAGCAACCTTCAATCAGGATGACATGGCTTAGCCCAAAAAAGCATTATGCAACAACATCAGATCATCAGTTGCATCCGCATTTGTTCATAGATCTTACTGTACAGGTAGGTGGAACCAAGATCTCCTTATTGTACTGCATAACAGAGAGATGTTTCAAGGAGTCAGGCCGATTGCAATGTGCTCATGAGAGATAAAGGTGCCATATTGCTTGATTTAAATCTTTTATCATACTGCATAGCAGAGAGATGTTTTCAAGAGTCAGGTCGAGCGTAATTAGTTGGATTTGGGAACGAGAGATAAAGGTG
>NC_090727.1:26666948-26694448 GCF_036898095.1 Palaemon carinicauda | reverse complement strand
AGTCCCCCAAAACATTAAAAATTTAACCACATTGATAACGCAGCTTTCACCTATTCTGTCCCCCATATGTTGGCAACACTGCCAGCTGACCCAGCTGTCCACTCACTTTTACATTCAGTTGTCACTGGCGCCTAGGCTGAAAGGTTGTGTGCTCTGTCTTCTTTCCAATTTCTCTGAGTTTGGTGGCTCTTTTGCAACACCAGTTACTGTAGTGTTTCTATGTTTTATTTGTGGAGGATTTTCATGAATTCCAGTATAAACAATTTGATAATTATTGAACTGATTGCTAGGCGAGTTGTTGGTTTTACGTCACGTGGGACTCATGTAGAATTGGGCACTATAGTAAAGAAGTGTTTTTGTTAAACACCCAAGTTTTTTCACAGCTCTGGCTTTGTTTTGTGTTGTTTTCATTGTTTTGATATTTTGGGCTCCGTCTCTTGGATTTGCTTGACTATTTACCATTTAATTTTATTCCAAGTTTTATTATTCCTTTTTGAATGGTTTATAATTTTTCACTTATCATTTTCTTGAAGCTCCTCGTCAGAGTCCTGGTGACTGTACCTAGGTAAGGGTACAACAGATCCCCATTTTGGGAATTCCGACGTTGGTCACACCTTAGGTGGAACAGGTCATGGATGGTGCCTGGCAATAATTCAGCCTTTAATTTGCCTTGCGATTCCATAACAGTAACAGAAAGCAATTAGATAAAGTGGGATTTTGGGGTAAGCTCTTGCCTAGTACAGGTAGACATTGAGACACAGTTGGACTTGGGGGGGGGGGCTGGTTGCCTTGAGAAGGGGCTTTTGTCTATGTAGATATGATTGTAAAAGACACAGGAGTGTGTAGCCTTTTCATTGTTTGTAGAGCTCTCTCCTGTTGGGTCGTAGTTTGCTAAATTCGGCTGAAGTTTCTCTTTTCCAGCGAGATGTAGTTCAGGCCAATCCCCCCTTCGTTACATATAAGGAAAGTTCTCCTTGTGGTGCTTTCCCAGTTGTGTGTTCTATTGTGTTCTCCCGGGGTTTGAGGCTATGGTTCATGAGGGTCTTCTCTCCTCCCCTTTTTTTCCTCTGCTTCTCGTACATGCAGCGAGGTTCGTTTGGAGGCTTAGAGCACCTTCTTCCTGTCCGGTCCCTCTTCTCGGTTCTTGGCAACACAGCTCGCGTGTTGCTATGCTTCCCTCATGCTTAAAGGTTCTTGGAGCTTTGGCAATGAGTCGCTTGTGGTGTATTAGTGCTTTTTTATTTGAACATGACTTATTCATTCTATTAGAGACACAGTCTTGAGAATTTCCTTCTAAAGACTGCTTGGCACTGGAGTAGGGTGATTGAGTAGTGATCGGTATTTTTGGGGACCTCATACCGTTCTTTCCCTTTAATGTTTTCTGCCTCCTTTCCTTCAGGGGACAATATGGATAAGGGTGCTGGTTGTTCTTCTCAGTCATTTTGATCTTCCTTTTTCTACAAATTGATTTTGTTCGTTGTCATGATCTCTCTTGGCCTTCCAGATCCAGATAATCTGAGTTGCTTGTTTCAGGATGATATTCCTTCAAGTTGGCTCCTTGTCAGTCTTGGGATCGAGGACCGAGGAATTCCTTGTAGCTTTTTTTCCTCGGTTCTGAGATTCTCTTTCTTGTTAGAGGTTCCCGTTTTGAATGCTCTTTTCACAAGATTCCTTTTTTGGGCTTTGCTGGCGCCTGTCAGGAGAGTTTGTGAGTTTGAAAAGCTCTTCTGCCACGTAACTCTGTGGGATGGAACAAGGTTTGCCATATTTTTCTTATTTGGTCGTTAAGACGAATGCAGCTTTACTTTGCTTTCTCTGGTTTCCTCCTTGATATATGGCCAGTACGAACTTTGCTTGGTGCTTTGTCCTATGAGGACCTTCTCTCTCTGAGATGCTTTTTCATTTTTTATTTATGTCCTGGGAACGTGTGGAGTGACTGTCTTTACTGGACTTGGGTCTTGAAATACGTGTATGCCAGATACCATGAGTTCCCGTTTGATTTATAGCTACGCTGGACGTGTTATGGTCCTCAGTGTCCCCTGTGCTTGAAGGGGCCTATTGCATTTTTTTTCAAATTCTTCTTTTTTTTTGTGTTACATCTCCCAGGTATTTGTCATCATTGGCCTATGAGCCCGTTTGCAAAGGCAGGGCATGTGGTCAGTCTTAAGCCTTAAGCCTTCTTGTATGTTCATGGTGTTGAGCTAGGATTAGGATATCATACACTTGGGCTTTAGTTCGGTGTGCTTCGTAAGGCTTAGCCTGGGTTTGAGTTAGTCATTATTGGTTAGAGTTACTTAGACTTGATTGACGAATAGTCCATTGATTTCCACGTGGCAGCCTGGTACCACAGTGGTTTTCATTGTTGTCCGTTAGGGTAGTGTAGTGGCATACCAGTGATCATTCCTGAGGCGAATTATTTTTTTGCCGCTCACCTCTTGATGTCAGTTACTCTCTCGAGACAGGTAGCAATTTGTACTGCTGCTGCTCATTGTGCCATTGACTCTCCTGGCGTTATAACTAGTAAGGTAGGCTCTCCAGTTGGGACATCTGATTATGTCTTGATTTCATTAGTAGTGAAGACTGAGCAGCCTGTCACTGATTTATCATACTCTTGTAAAATTAAAAGGGAATCTCAAGCAGACTGGAATGGGATTTTGCATGATCTTTTTGCTTGAATTGGTCACAATTATATAGTAGTGTAGATCCTGTTGTCCCTTTTCATGAGAATCTAGTCAACATACAGTAATTGATAGGCGTATCCCTTCTTGTGTGCTAAGTTACCAAGTGAAGGACAAACCGGGGTTCAATGATGATTGTAGACGTGCTTATTTGGAGAAGCAGGAGACCTATCATCTTTGAAAGGGTAACAGATTAGATTTGACCTGGACTAACTATACTCAGCTTAGATCTTATGTTCAGAGAGTTTATGCTTCAACGGAAAAGGAATAGCATTTAACCATGAAAGAAACCCTTTCTGGTAAAACTCAGGAACATAAATGGTGGTCTACCATTAAATCTGTACTCTTTGGTGTAGATGTAACAGTTCCTTCTTAACTTAAACCAGACGGCTCAGTCACTCACTGTCCGAAGGAAAGGGCAACCCTTTTGGCTGATGTTTTTGACGGTAAACAGAGTAATGAAAAAACTGAACTTCCTCAATCTTGTTTTCCTGGGGCTAAACCAACTACTTCAGCTTTGTGGTCTCGAGAAATTAAAGCTTTGTTTATGGACCTTGATGCTTATGGGGGTGTAGACCCAAATGGTATTTTTCCTTTGTTTTTTGTAAAGACTGCAGATTTCTTAGCTCTAAAGTTATCTGTTATTTTGTGCAAGTTAGCACTTGTTGGAGAATTGGTAATATTCCTCCTTTATGTTGATGTGTATGTGGTAGCTCTAGTCCCACTGATTACCACTCAATTTCCATAACTCCAATATCATCTAATGTTTTTGAACGTCTTTTGGCAAAATGTCTTAATAGGTTTGCTGAAGGTAATCATCTATTCCCTGATTTGCGATTTGGTTTTCAAAAGGCCTTCAAGCACGTGATACCCTTCTTACATTCTCCAATGCTCTTGATTAGGGTCAAGAAGTTCGTATGATTGGCCTTGATTTTAGTGCTGCCTTTGACCGTGTTAATCATGAGGCACTTATTTTCAAACTCAAACAGTGTGGAGTGGGTGGGTCGTTTCTTAGCATTATTATTGATTTTTTAAGTTAATAGATCTTAAAGAGTGGTTTTTGATGGGCATCATAGTGAGTATATGGATGTGATATATGGTGTTCCACAGGGTATTGTTTTTGGCCCATTACATATCATACTATATACACATAACACGTGGTTTGGCCTAAAAAACAAGCTCGTTGCATATGCAGATGATGCTACTCTCTTTGCATCAATTCTATCCCCTGAATGTAGATCTGGGGTTTCTAAATCCCTTAATAGAGATTTAGCTAGAATTAGTGCATGGTGCAAATTATGGGATATGAAGTTAAATTCTAACAAAACTCAAAGTATGATTGTAAGTAGGTCAAGGACGGTGGCTCCTCAACATCCGGATCTCAGTATTGATAATGTTTCTTTAAATATGTATGACTCTTTCAAAATTTTAGGTGTGATTCTCGACAGTAAATTTACTTTTGAGAAACATATAAGGTCTGTGTCTTCTTCAGTTACACAAAAAATTGGCTAATTGGGAAAGTCTTTCAAGATTCTCGGTGATCAATCTATTCAGAAAAAGTTTTTTAATTCTTTCATTCTACCTTGTTTTGAGTAATGTTCTTCTGTCTGGTCTTGAGCTAATGATTCTCGTCATAATATGTTGAACAGAAACTTACTCTGTATTGAATCTATTTTTGGGTGAGATGGCCATGTCGTCCTGATGGAAGTTCCTATAGGGTACCTTCCTAGGGTATATTACAACTACGGCGATATTCCCAGAGAATTTACCTTAAGGTAACAGAATTCTAACTCCTGGAGCGAGTATCCCTCGTGAAAGGGATATCGCGACATATCAGAGGACGTATTCTAGACACGTCATATGGCAATCTACGACCTGAACAGAGATTTCATCTCGTAGGAGGTGATTGACGAGATACGAATTCGGGAAAGAAAAAGGGGAGCCGCTCCCAAGGCTTCCCTATCCCCCGATTCGTATGCGTGCCTGGCGCCAATCCTGGCGCCATCTGTATTCCTTGTAGCGTACACGAGGTGCTACAGATACTGTATGTAGGGAGGGGTCCTACAGCCCTTTCTTAGAAAGGCAAGGGCGGGTCCATCAGGACGACATGGCCATCTCACTCAAAAATAGATTTTTCGCTTCGCTCAAAATCCGTTTTTTGGGCTCAAGCCATGTCGTCCTGATGGAAGTGTACCAGAGCATTACTGTATCTGTGGATTCTCAGAACGTGCCGTACTCCCCGGAGGTAATTTATTCCCGGTCGACTAGACCTAGAGACCTAAGATGTTACCGTTATACATCTTTTCAACTAACTATAAACTATGTTAGAGCTTCCTGCCCCCTACAGGGAAGAGTCCTACTAGACTCTGGAAAGTCTCGAAGAGTACATATATCTATGTATGAATACCAGGCAAGCTAATATAGTGGTCTCGCCCTATATTAAGTAAAGCATAGTTTGTATAGAACCACTGCGTCAATATATTGACCAGTAATCCGCACAATACTTGTATTGGACAAAGGTTTATATCCGCATAGGAAGAAACTAATAAAACCGCCCTCGTCCCTTTATGGGACGGAGTCCTCCCATTAGGGGACTACATAAACCAATGCAACATAGCTTGCATAACAGAACAATTCTATCAGAATTATCCCAGATAAGATACATAGAATTAAAATGCTCAATTATACCAATAAATTGACACAGGTGAAAGACACGCAAGGTTCTCCAGAACAAGTTTATTGACAGATAATAAACAGACAGGTTAACAACAAATATATATATTTATATAAAAGAGGATAACCCAAAACTTTAAGCATAAGTATGATAGTAAACAGAACTTGTTTATCTGAAAGAAAAACCATTAAACACCACTTTAATAAGATACCAAGGTATCAAGTCATAAAAGTCTGTATTACAAATCAATCACATTAGCGTTAGAAACGCTTGGCACACATGTCTGAACTTATGCTAGGTTCACCTTTGAAAGAAGGAACAGTCTATATGGGCACTTGGTGCCCTCATTTAGTTTGTAGTACAGTATGTACCTACACACTCACCCTGGACTTAATCGTCCCAATTAAGACCACTGTTCCTCGCAGAGTTAAACAGTAGGGTTAACTACACGACCCACTGCTACCACAGATCTCTTAAGTTCCTCTACTTGCTTCGCATAGTGGCGAAAGAACACCCTGGAAGACTTCCAGCCCGTGTTTGAACGGAGATGTTCAAAATCCATACAATTAAAGAAATTTAGGGATGAGGCAACTTTCCTCGGATCGTGACCTGCGGGTGTACTGTCAGGATCCGCTCTGCGAATAAAATATGTGATTTTCGCTCTGAGTTGATTCAGAGATAAATTTGAGCCTGATGTTTCTCCCCTGAATAGTTGACCACCCTTGAAGTTTGAAGTTCTATGAAGATAGACCTTTAGGCATTCTACTGGACATAGAGATGCATCTTCTTTCAGAGGGCAGATTCTCCAGGGACCCCACCTGTTGGTGGGTAACTCATTCTTGGCAAGAAACGTAGGATCCGGAAACAGGTTCAGCTCCCCCCCATCCAGGAACTGAACACGACCTGCCTCTCTCGAGAGGGCTACGATCTCACTAACCCTGGCCCCGGACGCGAGTGCAAATAGGAAAATAACTTTTTGCGTCAAATCCTTTAACGCACATTCTTCATTGCTCAACAGGGAGGCGAAATGAAGAACTTTGTCTAAAGACCATGAGATGGGCTTTGGAGGTGCTGAAGGTCTAAGCCTAGCACAGGCTTTCGGAACTTTATTAAAGATCTCGTTACCTAGGTCGATCTGGAAGGCAAATAAAATGGGTCTCATCAAAGCAGATTTACACACTGAAATCGTGTTAGCTGCCAACCCTTGGCCATGGAGGTGGATGAAGAAAGATAAGCAGAAGTCTGTTGAGATCTCATGCGGATTCTTTGCCTTTACAAAGGCCACCCATTTTCTCCAAGATGACTCATATTGCCTTCTAGTCGATTTGCACTTATATTCCTCTAGGAAGTCTATGCTGGCTTTCGAAATCCCGAAACGCTTTCTCACCGCGAGGGCGAGAAAATCATGAGCTGCAGGGTCCGGGTTTTCTGTACTGAAGCGCAGACAGTCGACTTCTGGACTCGCTGGGTCAGAACTGGATGTGGTAGCGGCACGAACTTCATCTGTAGTTCCAACGCCAAGGGGAACCACATACTGTTCGGCCACTTGTGGGCCACTATTGCCGCTACCCCCTTGAAGGATCTCAGTTTGTTGAGGACCCTCAACAGAAGGTTGTGAGGAGGGAACAGATAAATCCTGGACCATCTGTTCCAGTCGAGGGACATTGCGTCCACTGCTTCCGCTAAGGGGTCCTCGTACGGGGACACGTACAGGGGCAACTTCTTGTTGTCTTTCGTCGCAAAGAGGTCTATTTGCAGTTCTGGGACTTGATTCAGAATGAAGGAAAATGATCCTGCGTCTAAGGACCATTCCGACTCTATCGGTGTGAACCTGGATAGAGCGTCCGCTGTCACATTGCGGACTCCTTGAAGGTGAACTGCCGACAGGTACCACTTCTTCTTCTCCGCCAATCGGAAAATGGCTAACATCACTTGGTTGAGAGGTGGTGACCTCGACCCTTGTCGATTCAAGCATCTCACAACCACCTCGCTGTCCGTCACCAATCTTATGTGGATCGAGTGATGCGGGGAGACTTTCTTTAAGGTAAGGAGCACTGCCATAGCTTCTAGAAAGTTTATATGAAAGGTCCTGAATAGCTTGTACCAAGTCCCCTGGACTTTTTTCCGATGAGAGTGACCTCCCCATCCCTCCTTTGAGGCGTCTGAATGAATTGTCATCGACGGGGGAGGTGGCTGAAGAAGAACAGACTTCTTTAGATGTCTGGCTTGGGACCAAGGTCTGAGAAGAGTACGTAGCCGAGGCGGCACTGGTCTTCTCAGGTCTCTTCGCGCGTTTGATGCATACCTTCTCCAAACTCCAGTTGCATCCTTTAGCTGTGCTCTTAGCACTGGGTCTGTCACTGAAGCAAACTGGAGAGAGCCTAGTACCCTCTCCTGTTCGCGTCTTGATATCCTTTCGGAATCTAGAAGTCTCTTGACAGAGCCCGCTATCTCCTTCCTTTTCTTCATCGGGATGGAGAAACTGTGTGACAAAAGGTCCCAGTGGATTCCCAGCCACTGGAACTTTTGGGATGGAGAAAGTCGAGACTTTTTTCTGTTGATCTTGAAGCCTAGGTACTCTAGGAACTGGATCACCTGACTGGAAGCTTGCAAGCATTCGGTCTCGGATGCTGCCCACACCAGCCAGTCGTCCAGGTAGGCTACTACCTGAATTCCCTTTAGGCGTAATTGTTTGAGAGCTGCGCTCGCAAGCTTCGTGAAAATCCTTGGGGCTATGTTTAGCCCGAATGGCATGGCTCTGAAGGCGTACAGTCTCCGTTGTAGCCTGAACCCTAGGTAGGGGGAGAGTCGACGGCTGATTGGAATGTGCCAATAGGCGTCTGACAAGTCTATAGAGACTGAGTATGCCCTCTTGGGCAGTAAGGTCCTTATGTGTTGCAGTGTTAGCATCTTGAATTTGCAATTCACTATGAACTTGTTGAGTGGCGACAAGTCCAGAATGACTCTGAGTTTTTCCGAGTCTTTCTTGGGAACACAAAACAGCCTCCCTTGGAATTTGATGGACTTCACCTTTTGGATCACATTTTTCTCCAACAGTTCTTGAACGTACTCCTCCAAAATGGGGGTGGAGTGTTGGAAAAACCGAAGGCACGGGGGTGGAGTGCTGTACCAGCTCCAACCCAGTCCATTCTTGAGTAGGCTTTGGGCCCAGGGATCGAAGGTCCAGCGATCCCAAAATTTCATCAGTCTCCCTCCTACCGGTATCATTTCACTTGGACTGCCGTCCTGAGGTCTTGCCTCCCTGACCACGACCACCTCTGAATCCCCTTCCCCTTGAGGGGCGCCTAGACGAGCCTCTGGCTGCTCCTCTAGGTTTTGCACGAAAGGAAGAAGACTGTCCTTCGAACGTTGGGGTGAATGTGGTTGACTGACCTGGCACAGCCTGGGGTACCCACTGAAAAGTAGTCGGGGTTTGTGCCACCATCTGGGGCACTGGAGGCAAAGGCAATTGCAGTTGCTGTTGCTGTTTATAAGGCTTGGCTGGCCGAGACGGTAGCCTAGTCCTCATATTCTTCCTCTTTGGTTGAGGTCCCTCATCCGGGGAAGATTTTCTTTTGATAGCCAGGCCCCACTTCTGGAGAAGGTTTCTATTCTCCACGGCGGCCTTATCAACAACCTCTTTGACCACATCGGTAGGGAAAAGATCTTTTATCCAAATGTTGGAGGAGATTAACTTCCTTGGCTCGTGTCTCACCGAAGCCCCGGTGAACACGAACTCCCTGCAAGCTCTCCTTGCCTTGACGAAGCCATAAAGGTCCTTCGTCACTGTGGCTAGGTGAGACTTAGCCACTACCATGAACATTTCATGGACCTTAGGGTCACTTGCCATCGTCTCAAGAGTAGTCTGATGAGACATTGAGGCAGCCAGTCTTTCTTTTGTCTCGAACTCTCTTTGTAAAAGAGATTCGGACAGCTTGGGGAGGTCCTCGCCGAATTGCCGTCCGGCAATATCAGCCTCCAACTTTCCCACTGAGAATGTCAGATGGACATCCTTCCAGTCTTTGTGGTCCATAGGCAGAGCCAGCGACAAGGGTTTACACTCCTCCAGGGAGGGGCAAGGCTTGCCGGCCTCGACTGCCTTTAGGACAGCCGCAAACCCTTTCTGTAAAAAGGGGAAGGCTCTATCAGGAGAGGACACGAAAGAAGGGAGCTTCTTGCTCAATGCAGCTACCTTCGAATTAGAGAAGCCCCTCTCTTTCATCGAGGATGAAAGTAGGGCTTGAGCCTTAGCGTGGTCCATAATAATGACCTCCTTCGGCTCTGTCTCCTCCCTTGAAGCTGGTTCTTTTCTCAGCCGGACATAGCAGTCCGGATATGATGCCTTGCTGGGCCAGAATTCTACCTCCTCTAGGGGAACTGAACCCAGCTTATCCGAGATGACGATCTTTCCAGTCGTCATCGGCATGTGCTCAGCATACCTCCATGGGTTAGCATCTGAGCATATGGGAAGGTCTTTCATATTGAGCCTTTTCTGGGGCCCATGTGATTCTGCCAGGGACTGCATACGCAGTTCCATTGCAGCCGCCTTCTCCTGGTTCTCCTTCTGCATTTGTTGGATCATTCCAACAATCGAAGAGAGGGCCTGTCCCAGTTCTACTGGGAGACCAGCCGATGTTGAGGGGATAGGCTCCGGCATCTGAACCGGAGTAGCCGACACCTCGTCGACCTCATCCTCTACGACATCCGGGGTTTGAACTTGATCCTGACCTTCTGCCAGGAGGTCTTCTTCCAAACGTTCGTCCAGGTCAGACATCCTGTCATCCAACTGGATGTCTTGCATCACGACTGCGACTTCCACGTCCACCTGGACTTGATCTTGAGAGATCTCCTCTTGAGGCTGGGGAATCACTGCCTCAGCTGATGCCTGGGGAAAAAGATACGCCCTCATCTTCTCACTTGGAAGATAAGGTCCAGAGGTGTTCTTCTTGAAGCCCCTTACCCAAGTATGAAGCTTTTCCCATGCTATATCCCTTGATTCCGCCGTTCTAGGGGAATCAAAAGCCTCAGTAATCAGGTTAGTGCATACAGTACATACCTGAGGGTCCCAATACTGGAGATCATCCTTGGAGACAGCGCATACTGCGTGTCTCCTACAACACTCATGTCCACAGAGGTTCTTGCTGCGGACATTGCAGAAAACATTTCCGCACTTCGGAGGGTCCTCCTGTAAAGAGAAGAAATTTCCATGAGTATCAAGTGAACTATGTATCACTGGATATGCATAGTCTAGCATAACAATTCATAAAGGAAAGACACACACTTGTGTTTCCCTCACAACCCATTGTTGCGGCCTTCCAGATAATAAAATGAAAATGGTTTATCTCTTCTAGAGTAACCAATGCAAGGTTTCCAGAGGAAACAGGTGGAGCTCACACCTAGGCAATGATTTTAAAATCCTGGATAATAGACAGGGAAGAACTCTGCTTCCTATCTGAGGGCAACAGCAAAGGGCTGTGCAAGAAAACACAATAGTGTTAGAAGATACAGTGCTGTACATAAACCTTTACTATAGTTTTCTTCTTACTGTATATGCTATACAGAAGAATACTAGTACAGTATAGGAGGATGTGTGCCGGCCTGCCTTTGCCGGCCGGCACACACCACAATTAGCTTTAAAGTATACTACTTAACAGCTATAGGGGGGCAGCACTCTGGTTCAAATGCCTGTGCCGGTCGGCAGCAGCTGCCGGCCGGTAACAGCCAGTGTTGGCCGGCAATGACTGCCGGCCAGCAACTACACAAGGTAGTACCCAGCTGCCGGCCACATTCTTGGTGACCGGCAGACAAGGACTGACATAAGCCGGCCGGCAAAGGTACAAGACCGATGCCAGCCGGCAGCAAAAGAACCAGAAGACTACACCTGCCCGGCTGCCGGCCTCATAGGCCGGCAGCCGGGACAGGTACAGCACTAGAAGAAAATAGAATGGATGCCGGGATAAGAGTGTACACAACCCCCCAAGCCCGGCAACCGAAAGAGTGCATATAAGGAAGGGGAGAAACTTAATTCAGGCTTCCTTGACCAATGCCGTCCGGCTCTGCCGGCAAGCATGGATGAGGGACCAAGAGAGGTCCGGGCAGCACTCGAAAACATAAGACCCTTGCCGGCCAGCATCTCTGCCGGCCGGCAATGGGCTGAGTCAATTCCACATCCCAACCTATACTAGGTCCAGAAGTAGAACGACGTACAGTACAGTAATACCCCTGCCGGCCAGCTCTGCCGGCCGGCAAGGTACAGTACAGTAATGGCTAGGCCATTACGGAGATAGAGGGGGAAGGGACAAGAGGGTCCTGCCAACCTTGCTTTAGTGAAGAATCACCCGCAGCCAAGAACTTTGTCTTAGCCTAAGGGAGATCTAAGGGAAAGGGCCAGCAATACTTGCCAGCTTCCAGAGCACCAAAGCAAGGAAGGCGTTGCTACTCCCAAGGGAAGAACTTATCCTCCCCCGAGAACAGCAACAGGAATTAGTCTGGTCGATCACAAAAGAAGGAATCATAACTTACAGAAACCTTCGGTAGTGACCTAAGGGAGCTAAGCTCCCTTTGTAAGTGTTAGGTCAGCGAGGGAGACTCTGCCCCAAGCCAGACAACACGGACTCAGACTAAAAACTCTGTTGTTCTGTCCCTCTTTGAACCAGACTTACTGGAACAGGAAGGTACAGTAACACCCTAGTATAGTTTTATCGAAAAAAAATTCGGAAAAAACCACTTAGGGATAAGCCCAAGGCTTAAACAGAGGGAAAGGGATTGCATACCTTCTCCGAAGAAAAGAAAGCAACCGGGGAGTATGATAAAGTATACTAAGGCTCCATAAGCAATTAGCCTAGGCACCAAGAGAATCGATTACCTAATTCACCGAAACTCACACGTATACAATCTTGGAAATATTCCACACAGTCTAAAATGTATAAAATATAGCCTAAAGCTTCAATAAAATTTTAATTACACTCGGAAAAACCAAAATCATGCATGAAGTACTAAGACCAAACGACTAGGCTACATGGCCTAGCGTAGGCCAGAATGGCGAATACTTCGCCAAATAATACTAAGCACGAAAGGAAATCCTATGTAAAGCTAAATAGCTAAAATTTATTAAAGCAAAACAACCAGGAATGTCGCTCTGACTAACTAATTTATACCTAGCGAGCGACAGTGTCCAGGACACCTCTGGTAGGCTACGGCTCTTGTATCAAAGATTAATTCTATTAATCACTCAAAATTTTACCAAGAGCCTACATTTATACATAACAGACACTATACTCAACTTATCAGAGGCCAACGAAGACGAAGAAGCCATGAAAAGCCGAATAAATCCAAGATTTGCGAGAAAAACAGGAAAAAACACCGAGTTGTTAAGCTACGCAAAAAGGAATACAGATGGCGCCAGGATTGGCGCCAGGCACGCATACGAACCGGGGGATAGGGAAGCCTTGGGAGCGGCTCCCCTTTTTCTTTCCCGAATTCGTATCTCGTCAATCACCTCCTACGAGACGAAATCTCTGTTCAGGTCGTAGATTGCCATGTGACGTGTCTAGAATACGTCCTCTGATATGTCGCGATATCCCTTTCACGAGGGATACTCGCTCCAGGAGTTAGAATTCTGGTACCTTAAGGTAAATTCTCTGGGAATATCGCCGTAGTTGTAATATACCCTAGGAAGCTACCCTATAGGAACTTCCATCAGGACGACATGGCTTGAGCCCAAAAATATATATGTATATATATATATATATATATATATATATATATATATATATATATATATATATGTATATATATATATATGTATATATATATATATATATATATATATATATATATATATATATATATATATATATATATTATATATATATATATATATATATATATATATATATATATATATATATATATATATATATATATATATATATATATATATATACATATATATATATATATATATATATATATATATATATATATATATATATATATATATATATATATATATATATATATATAATATATATATATATATATATATATATATATATATATATATATATAAAATATATATATATATATATATATATATATATATATATATATATATATATATATATATATATATATATATATATATATATATATATATATATATATATATATATATACATATATATATATATATATATATATATATATATATATTTTATATATATATATATTTTATATATATATATATATATATATATATATATATATATATATATATATATATATATATATATATATATATATATATATATATAAAGAGTGTGATTCTAGATGCGGAAAGTGTGGAGTAGGCAGATTGGATTTCTTAGAGTAGTTACGAGAAAGGAGTCATTTTGTTTGAAAGTAATTCAATATCGATTCATCAGCATCATAATTTTTTAATTAATGATTCCGAATTATAATTACGTTGTATGGACCCATATGTTGTGTTATTCAGTTTGATATTCCAACAGAAATATTATTCGCTAAAATAATGAATTTGAGAATAATTTGTAAATTTTGGTCTGACTGAAAAACATTACTCATACACAATTCACATATCCTATAACAATTCATTTTCTCAAGATAGCATATGAGCAAGTATTTCAGGGATGACTTATGATTGTGTGGGAAGGCAATCATCTGAGACCAACAATATTACGAATCATCTTCATATTACTTTGTGTATTTTCCTACCTTACAATATATCCACTTGGAATTCATTTTATGGTAGCAGCTTCTGGCCGGGTGGAGATTCAAACCCCCACCTGTAGGCCGGAAACCATGCCAGCACGATTCTACCGGCCAGAAGCTGTTACCATATAATGAATTTCTAAGTGGATACATATACCCAAGATAGAATTCGGTATTGAATGCCTTTCGTGGGTGATATTTACATCGATTAAAATCACGTATGCTTTTGATATATATATATATATATATATATATATATATATACATATATATATATATATATATATATATATATATATATATATATATATATATATATTCACCTTAGAAGGGAGTGGGACTAGTCATACCCTGGTGATTTGGGGTGCATGTGTGTGTGTGCATATCTCTCTAAATATTTAGCTACCATTATTGATGGATCGCATACTCTATTAACACTATTAAAGATTGTCAAAATTATTGAATATTTTTTTGTGTTTATTCATTGCATTTATCCAAAGTCTTGTTCTTAATGGTGCTGTCTTATTTGCTTGTCAAGTATCCTTGATGTTGATAAAATCGAAGAAGAAAAGGAAGAAGAAGAAAAAGAAGTAGAAGAAGAAGACGTTCATCAGAGTTATATCTTCAACTAGGTTATCATTGTCACAAATAGTGTTACAATACCTTTGTATAATGATTAGATTATGAAATTCACTTTCAGATTATAACGGTCATTTGTATAAGGCAATGTGATATATATATATATATATATATATATATATATATATATATATATATATATATATATATATATATATGTATGTATATATATATATATATATATATATATATATATATATATATATATATATATATGTATATATATATATATATATATATATATATATATATATATATATATATATGTGTGTGTGTGTGTGTGTGTGTGTGTGTGTTTGATATATTTATCTAATCATGTCTCAGACATCTAGGCTACTTGACAATAACAAATGTTAGTAGGGAAAGCTCAACGTCTTTTCATAAGAACCTATTTTTAGGAAACTTTTATTACTATGTTTATTGTTATATTAATTCTCCTGTTTGTTCCATTCACTTATATCTATTCTCAGAACTTTGCTTTTGTTAAATCCTTTCAATGCAACTTTTTTTTTTTAATTGACAAGGTAGTGCATGACTTATATCATGTCATATTCTTAGCAAAATGCTGCAAGACTTGAATGTACTAAGATTCGCTTTAAAAATTGTCTAACATCTATTCATGACAATCAAGTCTTACTGATGATATTAGAGGCGATGGTAGGTAATAAGTAACAGTGGAAATCATCAAAAATAAATCTCTGAATGAAACAAAAGTTGTTTTCATCACCTTTAACATTATATTTTTCAATATTAGCCTATATTGATAATGTCTTCTGAAATGTCACATTTAATTTTATTTATTTTTCTCCATATTTAATCATTAGTTTTTCTTGTCGATTCTTGTACTGTCAGTGAATCATGTGCGGTGGACTGTAGGCATTACATAAAAGTCCTTGCTTTGCCCTTCCATCCCCCTACTTTGAGGCCTTCTAATCTCTCCTTTTTTGCTTTTAACCTTCTTACTTTTCCCTTTCATCCCCCTACCTTCACCCACCTTTAAGCCTTCCAATCTCTCCTTTTTTGCTTTTAACCTTCTTACTTTTCCCTTTCATCCCCCTACCTTCACCCACCTTTAAGCCTTCCAATCTCTCCTTTTCTGCTGTTAACCTTCTTACTTTTCCCGTTCATCCCCCTACCTTCACCCACCTTTAAGCCTTCCAATCTCTCCTTTTTTGCTTTTAACCTTCTTACTTTTCCCTTTCATCCCCCTACCTTCACCCACCTTTAAGCCTTCCAATCTCTCCTTTTCTGCTGTTAACCTTCTTACTTTTCCCTTTCATCCCCCTACCTTCACCCACCTTTAAGCCTTCCAATCTCTCCTTTTTTGTTTTTAACCTTCTTACTTTTCCCTTTCATCCCCCTACCTTCACCCACTTTTAAGCCTTCCAATCTCTCCTTTTTTGCTTTTAACCTTCTTACTTTTCCCTTTCATCCCCCTACCTTCACCCACCTTTTAAGCCTTCCAATCTCTCCTTTTTTGCTTTTAACCTTCTTACTTTTCCCTTTCATCCCCCTACCTTCACCCACCTTTAAGCCTTCCAATCTCTCCTTTTCTGCTGTTAACCTTCTTACTTTTCCCTTTCATCCCCCTACCTTCACCCACCTTTTAAGCCTTCCAATCTCTCCTTTTCTGCTGTTAACCTTCTTACTTTTCCCTTTCATCCCCCTACCTTCACCCACCTTTTAAGCCTTCCAATCTCTCCTTTTCTGCTGTTAACCTTCTTACTTTTCCCTTTCATCCCCCTACCTTCACCCACCTTTTAAGCCTTCCAATCTCTCCTTTTCTGCTGTTAACCTTCTTACTTTTCCCTTTCATCCCCCTACCTTCACCCACCTTTTAAGCCTTCCAATCTCTCCTTTTTTGCTTTTAACCTTCTTACTTTTCCCTTTCATCCCCCTACCTTCACCCACCTTTAAGCCTTCCAATCTCTCCTTTTTTGCTTTTAACCTTCTTACTTTTCCCTTTCATCCCCCTACCTTCACCCACCTTTAAGCCTTCCAATCTCTCCTTTTTTGCTTTTAACCTTCTTACTTTTCCCTTTCATCCCCCTACCTTCACCCACCTTTAAGCCTTCCAATCTCTCCTTTTTTGCTTTTAACCTTCTTACTTTTCCCTTTCATCCCCCTACCTTCACCCACCTTTAAGCCTTCCAATCTCTCCTTTTTTGCTTTTAACCTTCTTACTCTTCCCTTTCATCCCCCTACCTTCACCCACCTTTAAGCCTTCCAATCTCTCCTTTTTTGCTTTTAACCTTCTTACTCTTCCCTTTCATCCCCCTACCTTCACCCACCTTTAAGCCTTCCAATCTCTCCTTTTTTGCTTTTAACCTTCTTACTTTTCCCTTTCATCCCCCTACCTTCACCCACCTTTAAGCCTTCCAATCTCTCCTTTTTTGCTTTTAACCTTCTTACTTTTCCCTTTCATCCCCCTACCTTCACCCACCTTTAAGCCTTCCAATCTCTCCTTTTTTGCTTTTAACCTTCTTACTTTTCCCTTTCATCCCCCTACCTTCACCCACCTTTAAGCCTTCCAATCTCTCCTTTTTTGCTTTTAACCTTCTTACTTTTCCCTTTCATCCCCCTACCTTCACCCACCTTTAAGCCTTCCAATCTCTCCTTTTTTGCTTTTAACCTTCTTACTTTTCCCTTTCATCCCCCTACCTTCACCCACCTTTAAGCCTTCCAATCTCTCCTTTTTTGCTTTTAACCTTCTTACTTTTCCCTTTCATCCCCCTACCTTCACCCACCTTTAAGCCTTCCAATCTCTCCTTTTTTGCTTTTAACCTTCTTACTTTTCCCTTTCATCCCCCTACCTTCACCCACCTTTAAGCCTTCCAATCTCTCCTTTTTTGCTTTTAACCTTCTTACTTTTCCCTTTCATCCCCCTACCTTCACCCACCTTTAAGCCTTCCAATCTCTCCTTTTCTGCTGTTAACCTTCTTACTTTTCCCTTTCATCCCCCTACCTTCACCCACCTTTAAGCCTTCCAATCTCTCTTTTTTTGCTTTTAACCTTCTTACTTTTCCCTTTCATCCCCCTACCTTCACCCACCTTTAAGCCTTCCAATCTCTCCTTTTTTGCTTTTAACCTTCTTACTTTTCCCTTTCATCCCCCTACCTTCACCCACCTTTTAAGCCTTCCAATCTCTCCTTTTCTGCTGTTAACCTTCTTACTTTTCCCTTTCATCCCCCTACCTTCACCCACCTTTAAGCCTTCCAATCTCTCCTTTTCTGCTGTTAACCTTCTTACTTTTCCCTTTCATCCCCCTACCTTCACCCACCTTTAAGCCTTCCAATCTCTCCTTTTTTGCTTTTAACCTTCTTACTTTTCCCTTTCATCCCCCTACCTTCACCCACCTTTAAGCCTTCCAATCTCTCCTTTTTTGCTTTTAACCTTCTTACTTTTCCCTTTCATCCCCCTACCTTCACCCACCTTTAAGCCTTCCAATCTCTCCTTTTCTGCTGTTAACCTTCTTACTTTTCCCTTTCATCCCCCTACCTTCACCCACTTTTAAGCCTTCCAATCTCTCCTTTTTTGCTTTTAACCTTCTTACTTTTCCCTTTCATCCTCCTACCTTCACCCACCTTTAAGCCTTCCAATCTCTCCTTTTCTGCTGTTAACCTTCTTACTTTTCCCTTTCATCCCCCTACCTTCACCCACCTTTTAAGCCTTCCAATCTCTCCTTTTTTGCTTTTAACCTTCTTACTTTTCCCTTTCATCCCCCTACCTTCACCCACCTTTAAGCCTTCCAATCTCTCCTTTTCTGCTGTTAACCTTCTTACTTTTCCCTTTCATCCCCCTACCTTCACCCACCTTTAAGCCTTCCAATCTCTCCTTTTTTTGCTTTTAACCTTCTTACTTTTCCCTTTCATCCCCCTACCTTCACCCACCTTTTAAGCCTTCCAATCTCTCCTTTTTTGCTTTTAACCTTCTTACTTTTCCCTTTCATCCCCCTACCTTCACCCACCTTTAAGCCTTCCAATCTCTCCTTTTTTGCTTTTAACCTTCTTACTTTTCCCTTTCATCCCCCTACCTTCACCCACCTTTTAAGCCTTCCAATCTCTCCTTTTTTGCTTTTAACCTTCTTACTTTTCCCTTTCATCCCCTACCTTCACCCACCTTTTAAGCCTTCCAATCTCTCCTTTTCTGCTGTTAACCTTCTTACTTTTCCCTTTCATCCCCCTACCTTCACCCACCTTTAAGCCTTCCAATCTCTCCTTTTCTGCTGTTAACCTTCTTACTTTTCCCTTTCATCCCCCTACCTTCACCCACCTTTTAAGCCTTCCAATCTCTCCTTTTTTGCTTTTAACCTTCTTACTTTTCCCTTTCATCCCCCTACCTTCACCCACCTTTTAAGCCTTCCAATCTCTCCTTTTCTGCTGTTAACCTTCTTACTTTTCCCTTTCATCCCCCTACCTTCACCCACCTTTTAAGCCTTCCAATCTCTCCTTTTTTGCTTTTAACCTTCTTACTTTTCCCTTTCATCCCCCTACCTTCACCCACCTTTAAGCCTTCCAATCTCTCCTTTTTTGCTTTAAACCTTCTTACTTTTCCCTTTCATCCCCCTACCTTCACCCACCTTTAAGCCTTCCAATCTCTCCTTTTTTGCTTTTAACCTTGTTACTTTTCCCTTTCATCCCCCTACCTTCACCCACCTTTAAGCCTTCCAATCTCTCCTTTTTTGCCTTTAACCTTCTTACTTTTCCCTTTCATCCTCCTACCTTCACCCACCTTTAAGCCTTCCAATATCTCCTTTTTTGCTTTTAACCTTCTTACTTTTCCCTTTCATCCCCCTACCTTCACCCACCTTTAAGCCTTCCAATCTTTCCTTTTCTGCTGTTAACCTTCTTACTTTTCCCTTTCATCCCCCTACCTTCACCCACCTTTTAAGCCTTCCAATCTCTCCTTTTTTGCTTTTAACCTTCTTACTTTTCCCTTTCATCCCCCTACCTTCACCCACCTTTAAGCCTTCCAATCTCTCCTTTTCTGCTTTTAACCTTCTTACTTTTCCCTTTCATCCCCCTACCTTCACCCACCTTTTAAGCCTTCCAATCTCTCCTATTTTGCTTTTAACCTTCTTACTTTTCCCTTTCATCCCCCTACCTTCACCCACCTTTAAGCCTTCCAATCTCTTCTTTTTTGCTTTTAACCTTCTTACCTTTCCCTTTCATCCCCCTACCTTCACCCACCTTTAAGCCTTCTAATCTCTCCTTTTCTGCTGTTAACCTTCTTACTTTTCCCTTTCTTCCCCCTACCTTCACCCACCTTTTAAGCCTTCCAATCTCTCCTTTTTTTCTTTTAACCTTCTTACTTTTCCCTTTCATCCACCTACCTTCACCCACCTTTAAGTCTTCCAATCTCTCCTTTTCTGCTGTTAACCTTCTTACTTTTATCTTCGCATTGCAGATTTTAAAGGAGTTGCATCTTAGCGCTGCTTTCTTTATATCATTTCCTTAGTGATATGATGTTCGGTTGGTCTGAATGTCTGTCTGTCCGGTTTCTGTTCCGTTTGGGAGCTAGTGCAACCAGTGCATCGATAGCGGTATACTGTAGGCACTAGTAATTACCATTTGCTACTTCCTTCCTTTCTGCCCAGATCCTTCTTGCTAGTACAGTGGTAGTGTGTTCGCCTAAACATTCACATGGCAGCAGATCGATCCCAGTCTGGGACTGTCAGTTTAAGCTGTTTGCTGGGGAAGCCACTGATGTGGTTGGGCAACAAGGGGTGTTAGTTGGCCTTACCCAGCTGACGTTTTGGAGAGTACCTATATGAGCCAAAATATTGTTGCCTATTCTCTCTCTCTCTCTCTCGCTCTCTCTCTCTCTCTCTCTCTCTCTCTCTCTCTCTCTCTCTCTCTGTATATATATATATATATATATATATATATATATATATATATATATATATATATATATATATATATATATATATATATATATATATATATATATATAGAGAGATATATATAGAGAGAGAGAGAGAGAGAGAGAGAGAGAGAGAGAGAGAGAGAGAGAGAGAGAGAGAATAAGCATCACGCATCCAATAACGCATTTGAAATTTCATTTATATGGATTTTTATTACGGTATATTTACTTTTGCAATTTTGAAAAGCATCTCTCTCTCTCTCTCTCTCTCTCTCTCTCTCTCTCTCTCTCTCTCTCTCTCTCTCTCCCTTATCCTTGTGATACAACATAAAATTTCGTTGGTTTTAACTTTTTCTATTAGTTTTTTCTATATTAACTTTCCATCGCTGTTTACAAGTTCAAATATTGTAAATTTAACCTTCAGTCGCCTCTCGACAATATCGATTTGTATAACCTTCCCTAATCCCCCTCCTTTCTCCCCCCCCCCCTCTCTCTCTCTCCCCTCTCTGGGCCCTGTGTTTTAAAGTAAAATTTTGCTGTCTTACATTTTCGCTTTGTCATTGTAAATTATTTAGGATGTTTCTCGACAAATTCATGCATATAGTATATAGTATATCCTCCCTCAATCCCTCTACCCATACCACTGCCCTCTCCCCCTTCCAAGCTCATGCAACATAGCCTAATACAATCCCAATTTCCAGTATTTCTCTTAATCTTTCCATTGCTTCCTGCCACCTGCGCACAAACACACTCACGTCATGCAACCCCATCGCCTCCCAACTCCACCTACTGCACATACCACTCCCCTACCCCTTCCCTTGCTCTTTCCCTCGTCTCTTCCCTGCATAGCTATGCGTAATACTTTCACCGCCATGTTCCTTCTAGAACCTTCAAGAACAATCTAAAATCATCCTGTGCTTTCTGCAACCTGCACACACACACACACACACACGCGTCATGCAACCCCATCGCCTCCTAACTCCACCTCCTGCACATACCACTCCCCTACCCCTTCCCCTGCTCCTTCCCTCGTCTCTTCCCTGCATAGCTATGCGTAATACTTTCACCGCCATGTTCCTTCGAGAACCTTCGAGAACAATCTAAAATCATCCTGTGCTTTCTGCAACCTGCACACACACACACACACACACGCGTCATGCAACCCCATCGCCTCCTAACTCCACCTCCTGCACATACTACTCCCCTACCCCTTCCCCTGCTCCTTCCCTCGTCTCTTCCCTGCATAGCTATGCGTAATACTTTCACCGCCATGTTCCTTCTAGAACCTTCGAGAACAATCTAAAATCATCCTGTGCTTTCTGCAACCTGCACACACACACACACACACACGCGTCATGCAACCCCATCGCCTCCTAACTCCACCTCCTGCACATACCACTCCCCTACCCCTTCCCCTGCTCCTTCCCTCGTCTCTTCCCTGCATAGCTATGCGTAATACTTTCACCGCCATGTTCCTTCTAGAACCTTCGAGAACAATCTAAAATCATCCTGTGCTTTCTGCAACCTGCACACACACACACACACACACACGCGTCATGCAACCCCATCGCCTCCTAACTCCACCTCCTGCACATACCACTCCCCTACCCCTTCCCCTGCTCCTTCCCTCGTCTCTTCCCTGCATAGCTATGCGTAATACTTTCACCGCCATGTTCCTTCTAGAACCTTCAAGAACAATCTAAAATCATCCTGTGCTTTCTGCAACCTGCACACACACACACACACACACGCGTCATGCAACCCCATCGCCTCCTAACTCCACCTCCTGCACATACTACTCCCTTACCCCTTCCCCTGCTCCTTCCCTCGTCTCTTCCCTGCATAGCTATGCGTAATACTTTCACCGCCATGTTCCTTCTAGAACCTTCGAGAACAATCTAAAATCATCCTGTGCTTTCTGCAACCTGCACACACACACACACACACACACGCGTCATGCAACCCCATCGCCTCCTAACTCCACCTCCTGCACATACTACTCCCCTACCCCTTCCCTTGCTCCTTCCCTCGTCTCTTCCCTGCATAGCTATGCGTAATACTTTCACCGCCATGTTCCTTCTAGAACCTTCGAGAACAATCTAAAATCATCCTGTGCTTTCTGCAACCTGCACACACACACACACACACGCGTCATGCAACCCCATCGCCTCCCAACTCCACCTCCTGCACATACCACTCCCCAACCCCTTCCCCTGCTCCTTCCCTCGTCTCTTCCCTGCATAGCTATGCGTAATACTTTCACCGCCATGTTCCTTCTAGAACCTTCAAGAACAATCTAAAATCATCCTGTGCTTTCTGCAACCTGCACACACACACACACACACACACACGCGTCATGCAACCCCATCACCTCCTAACTCCACCTCCTGCACATACTACTCCCCTACCCCTTCCCCTGCTCCTTCCCTCGTCTCTTCCCTGCATAGCTATGCGTAATACTTTCACCGCTATGTTCCTTCTAGAACCTTCGAGAACAATCTAAAATCATCCTGTGCTTTCTGCAACCTGCACACACACACACACACACACGCGTCATGCAACCCCATCGCCTCCTAACTCCACCTCCTGCACATACCACTCCCCTACCCCTTCCCTTGCTCCTTCCCTCGTCTCTTCCCTGCATAGCTATGCGTAATACTTTCACCGCCATGTTCCTTCTAGAACCTTCGAGAACAATCTAAAATCATCCTGTGCTTTCTGCAACCTGCACACACACACACACACACACGCGTCATGCAACCCCATCGCCTCCTAACTCCACCTCCTGCACATACCACTCCCCAACCCCTTCCCCTGCTCCTTCCCTCGTCTCTTCCCTGCATAGCTATGCGTAATACTTTCGCCGCCATGTTCCTTCTAGAACCTTCAAGAACAATCTAAAATCATCCTGTGCTTTCAGCAACCTGCACACACACACACACACACACACGTCATGCAACCCCATCGCCTCCCGACTCCCCCTCTCACGCATACCTCTCCCCTCCCCTTTCCCCTGTTCCTTTTTTCCTCCCCTCCTCGCGCAACAGCGTAATAACAGCCGCTAACTTCCTTCTAGAATGTTCCATTGTACAGTCAAAAGCAAATGTCTTGTCGTCTCCAGTCCCCCTCTGTCACCTCCAATATCTATAGATTTCAGAACTTCAGGTGTAGAAGAGTTTGGTTGTTAGGGGAGAGGGCAACGGGGGTTGGGGGGGGGATGACGGTGGGCCGGGGAAGTACTTGTTAGTTGTTAGAGCTGGAAGGGGGGGTGATGGGAGGGGAACCATGAACAATTATGGATGAACGTAAATTCAGTATGATTTCTCCAGATCCTAATTTCATTGTATGGTATATTTGTTGTGTTATTTGCTATGCCATTCTCACGAAAAGGATCGATTTTCAGTTTGGAAACATATTATGACCCGAATGAAAAATGTTTTGTAGACACGAGCTAGGAGTCTCTCTCTCTCTCTCTCTCTCTCTCTCTCTCTCTCTCTCTCTCTCTCTCTCTCCCATATATATATATATATATATATATATATATATATATATATATATATATATATATATATATATATATATGTGTGTGTGTGTGTGTGTGTGTGTGTGTGTATTGCAAGATATAGTTTTAAAATCTAATGGGTTTTGACTGGATGAGTTATAATTCATAAGGACCAAAACTGAAACGTAAACATCTGAATTGAGCGAATACTGTACATTAGAAATATCATGATATCCAACAAAACATTGATAATATTAATTATTTTATCTATTTCAATTGATATCTGTTGATCCTAACTACGTCAAAACTTTTTCCACCCAAAAAGTTGTTGAATTCAATTGAGAACTAAAGTTAATAAACCTCATGTGGACTTTGCCTCTGAAATCATGAGCAATTTTTCATCCAGTTAATACTAGGGAATTGGTTTCATATATTTCATGATTTATGGAGAAATGCTTCGGTGGGGATTGGACAACGAAAGTGATGTATGGGATAGGGAGTGATAGGAAGGGAGATAAATAGAGAGAGAGAGAGAGTGATGTAGGGAGGGACGGAGGAAGGGAGGGGGAGGAGGAATGACACAAATGGGTCACGAGAGATTGATTTTATTGATTTGGCTCAAAAACTTTACTTTCCTGACCGAGTGTTCCTGACGGGAGGAAGGGAGGGAGACCCTTGATGGGCGTGACACTTGAGTGCCAATCAATCGTACAGTCGTAGAAGTAAAACATCGATTGAGGGATGATGATCCAGCTAGACATAATATGCGAAGGCGAAAAAATTCTCATGAACTTTCAAGTTTTCTATTTCTGCCTAGATTCTCATTTCAGAAAAAGTGGAAAATCTAAAACAATGCAAAAAGATTGTTACTTTTCAGCGTGACTTATATATATATATATATATATATATATATATATATATATATATATATATATATATATATATATATATATATATATATATATATATATATATATATATATCATTTGAAATTTTTCATATTATTTTTTCTCAATATTGATATTAATTTCTCTCTCTCTCTCTCTCTCTCTCTCTCTCTCTCTCTCTCTCTCTCTCTCTCTCTCTCTCTCTCGTGGAAGCATGCAATTCCGCTACACATGAAGCATTGCGCAATGTTGAGAACATGATTTCCATAGTAACAGAGTCAAACACTTATACTTCCCGGGTGACAGCGGTGCCATATCAAGTTCATTACCGATCGAGTGGTGATGGAACTAAGTCAGTAAATGGTCAAGTGGTTGTGACTTTTCATCAGCCTTTGATCATTTTGTGCTGTTGGTTCTTGTGAAATGATATAATGAACTATAATAGTGAGGTGCAAACTGCAGTGATTTGAATGAGATTGGTGAAGGTTTCATTACGAAATGCAATTTCATTTTGCTACTGTTTAAAATTGAAAAAAAAGAAAAATTCACAAAATTCCTTGACAGATATTCAGAGGAAAATTAGCTGCTTCTAAATTATCAGGTTTTCCTTCGTCCTAAACCGTCAGACTGAGGCAAGTACTACCTACCATATCTTATATTTTCTTTGTTTTTTATAAGATAAAGTTATCATTCTATCAAATTAAATTCTCTCTCTCTCTCTCTCTTTCTCTTTACATATATATATATATATATATATATATATATATATATATATATATATATATATATATATATATATATATATATATATATATATATATATATATATATATATATATATATATACACAACAGTAAAGATAATATTCACCAGTCGAACAGATACATTTAATATCTCCTGACTCAGGTATAAGCATTCTGTCTCTTAAAATGTCTATCATTAGAAAAGTCAAATGAAAAATTAACAACTCTCGCTAAAACTTATACAAAATCATCACAGGATGCAGAAAAGAATATGAAATTTTATGTATGGACTTCTGTTATCTTCGAATTCTGCCAGTTGTAGATATTATCCCTTATATTCCAAGCCAGGCCGAACCATAGCTAGGAAAGCCGAATACTTGAAGTCGTAGGAAAATATTGAATTCACAAAACTCTGATAAAAAATGCAATCCCAAGGCAACAAAAAACTTCACTCAATTAGCAGGTAAGTGTTTCAGAAATACATCACCATCGGAATAAATACATATATGCATATATATATATATATATATATATATATATATATATATATATATATATGTGTGTGTGTGTATATATATATATATGTATATATATATATATATATATATATATATATATATATATATATATATATATATATATATATATATATATATATATATATATATATACACACACACACACATATATATATATATATATATATATATATATATATATATATATATATATATATATATATATATATATATATATATATATATATATATATATATATGTATGTGTGTGTGAGTGTGTATGTGTGTGTATATATATATATATATATATATATATATATATATATATATATATATATATATATATATATATATATATATATATATATGTGTGTGTGTGTGTGTGTGTGTATATATATATATATATATATATATATATATATATATATATATATATATATATATATATATATATATATATATATATGTGTGTGTGTGTGTATATATATATATATATATATATATATATATATATATATATATATATATATATATATATATATATATATATATATTTTTTTTTTTTTTATTTATTTATATATTAAAATCAAAACCCACACCGAGACTCCAAGAAAATATAAAACAAGCCATTCGAATATATCCTACGAAAATTCTAATTTCAACTCCCCCCAAAAATGACTTTTACTTGCTACCGACAATCCCAAGGCTTTCGTGCTACCTAAATCCGAGCTAATCGTGACTTGGTATAATCCCCGTTTTATCAACAACTCATTTCAAAGCGTCTACGTTGCAGTCGTCACCCCTTTAATCATTTTTCTCCTTTTCAGGATATTAGAAAACACACCATCATATCAATTCTCACTAAACTATTGCTTAACAATGTATTTGGTGTTATCACCATCGCTACAGCTTTATTATAGCCTACTTCTTTTATCATCATCACGAGTTCATATCACCTTTGTTAACTTTATAGCCTATCGCCAGATTGTATTCAATATAGGTTTGGATTTATTGTTGTATTTATTCATTTGCCGATATCTTTGTAAACGTATCGCCAAATTGTATTCTATATAGTCTTGAATTCATTATTCTATTCATTTATTTATTTATTGTATTCTATATAGGTTTGAACTTATTTACGGTATTAATTCATTTACTGATATCTTTGTTGAATATACACCACATCGCCAGACTGTATTCTATATAGTTTTGTATTTATTACTTTATTTATTAATTTATTAATATTACTATCATATTACTC
>NC_090727.1:26654327-26666925 GCF_036898095.1 Palaemon carinicauda | reverse complement strand
TGTGGGTTTATATATATATATATATATATATATATATATATATATATATATATATATATATATATATATATATATATCTATAAACATATTTTTGGGCTCAAGCCATGTCGTCCTGATGGAAGTTCCTATAGGGTAGCTTCCTAGGGTATATTACAACTACGGCGATATTCCCAGAGAATTTACCTTAAGGTATCAGAATTCTAACTCCTGGAGCGAGTATCCCTCGTGAAAGGGATATCGCGACATATCAGAGGACGTATTCTTGACACGCCACATGGCAATCTGCATCCTGGACAGAGATTTCGTCTCGTAGGAGGCGATTGGCAAGAAACGAATTCGGGAAAGAAAAAGGGGAGCCGCTCCCAAGGCTTCCCTATCCTCCGATTCGTATGCGTGCCTGGCGCCAATCCTGGCGCCATCTGTATTTCTTTTTGCATAGCTTAACAACTCGGTGTTTTTTCCTGTGTTTCTCGCAAATCTTGGATTTATTCTACTTTTCATGGCTTCTCCGTCTTCGTCGGCCTCTGATAAGTTGAGTATAATGTCTTTTATGTATAAATGTAGGCTCTTGGTAAATTTTTGAGTGATTAATAGGATTAATCTTTGATACAAGAGCCGTAGCCTACCGGAGGCGTCCTGGACGCTGTCGCTCGCTAGGTATAAGTTTAGTTAGTCAGAGCGACATTCCCGGTTGTTTTGCTTTAATAAATTTTAGCTATTTAGCATTACATAGGATTTCCTTTCGTGCTTAGTATTATTTTGGCGAAGTATTCGCCATTCTGGCCTACGCTAGGCCATGCAGCCTAGTCGTTTGGTCCTAGTACTTCATGCATGACTTTGGTTTTTCCGAGTGTAATAAAAATTTTATTGAAGCTTTAGGCTATGTTTTATACATTTAAGACTGTGTGGAATATTTCCAAGATAGTATACGAGTGAGTTTCGGTGATTTAGGTAATCGATTCTCTTGGTGCCTAGGTTAAGTTGCTTATGGAGCCTTAGTATACTTTATCATACTCCCCGGTTGCTTTCTTTTCTTCGGAGAAGGTATGTAATCCCTTTCCCTCTGTTTAAGCCTTGGGCTTATCTCAAAGTGGTTTTTTCCGAATTTATTTTCGATAAAACTATACTGGGGTGTTACTGTACCTTCCTGTTCCTGTAGTATGGTTCAAAGAGGGACAGAACAACAGAGTTTTTTAGTCTGAGTCTGTGTTTGTCTGGCTTGGGGCAGAGTCTCCCTCGCTGGCCTGACACAGACAAAGGGGGCTTAGCCTCCTTAGGTCACTACCAAAGGTTTCTGTGGATATGATTCCTTCTTTTGTGATCTACCAGACTAGTCCTTGTTGCTGTTCTCGGGGGAGGATAAGTTTCTTTCCCTGGGAGTAGCAACACCTTCCTTGCTTTGGTGCTCTGGGAGCTGGCAAGTATTGCTGGCCTTCCCCCTTAGATCTCCCTTAGGGTAAGATAAGTTTCTTGGCTGCGGGTGATCTGTCACTAAAGCAAGGTTGGTAGGACCCTCTTGTCCCTTCCCCCTCTTTCTCCGTAATGGCCTAGCCATTACAGTACTGTACGTCGTTCTACATCTGGACCTAGTATAGGTTAGGATGTGGAATTGACTCAGGCCCTTGCCGGCCGGCAGAGCTGCCGGCCAGCAAGGGTCTTATAGTTTTGAGTTCTGCCCGGACCTCTCTTGGTCCCTCATCCATGCCTGCCTGTAGAGCCAGACGGCATTGGTCAGGAAGCCTGAATTAGATTCTCCCCTTCCTTATATGCACTCTTTCGGATTGCCGGGCTTGGAGGTTGTGTACACTCTTATCCCGGCATCCATTCTATTTTTCTTCTAGTGCTGTACCCGACCCGGCTGCCGGCCTATGAGGCCGGCAGCCGGGCAGGTGTAGTCCTCTGGTTCTTTTGCTGCCGGCTGGCATCGGTCTTGTACCTTTGCCGGCCGGCTTATGTCTGCCCTTGTCTGCCGGTCACCAAGAGTGTGGCCGGCAGCTGGGTACTACCTTGTGTAGTTGCCGGCCGGCACATGCATTTGAACCAGAGTGCTGCCGCCTTATAGCTGTTAAGTAGTATACTTTAAAGCTAGTTATGGTGTGTGCCGGACGGCACGTATCCCCCTATACTGTACTAGTATTCTTCAGTATAACATATACAGTAAGAAGAAAACTATGGTAAGGGTTTTGGTACAGCACTGTGTGTTCTAACACTTTTGTGTTTTCTTGCACAGTCCTTTGCTGTTGTCCTACAGATAGGAAAGTGAGTTCTTTCCTGTCTATTATCCAGGTTTTTAAAATCATTGCTTAGGTGTGAGCTCCACCTGTTTCCTCTGGAAACTTTGCATTGGTTACTCTAGAAGAGATTAACCATTTGATTTTATTATCTGGAAGGCTGCAGCAATGGGTTGTGAGGGAAACACAAGTGTGTCTTTCCTTTCTGAATTGTTATGCTATACTATGCATATCCAGTGATACATAGTTCACTTGATACTCATGGAAATTTCTTCTCTTTACAGAAGGACACTCCGAAGTGCGGAAGTGCTTTCTGCAACGTCCGCAGCAAGAACCTCTGCGGACATGAGTTTTGTAGGAGACACGCAGCATACGCTGTCTCCAAGGATGATCTCCGGTATTGGGACCCTCAGGTATGTACTGTGTGCACTAACCTGATTACTGAGACCTTTGATTCCCCTAGGACGGAGGAATCAAGGGATATAGCTAGGAAGAAGCTTCGTACCTGGGTAAGGGGCTTTCAAAAGAACACTTCTGGCCCTTATCTTCCAAGTGAGAAGATGAGGGCGTATCTTTTCCCTAAGGCATCAGCTGATGCAGTGATTCCCCAGCCTCAAGAGGAGATCCCCTAAGTTCAGATCCAGGTGGATGCTGAAGTCGCGGTCGCGATGCAAGACATCCAGTTAGATGACAGGATGTCTGATGTGGACGAGTGTCTGGAGGAAGACCTCCTGGCAAAAGCCCAGGATGAAGTTCAAGCCCCAGACGTTGTAGAGGTAGACGTCGACGAGGTGTCGGCTACTCCGGTTCAGATTCCGGAGCCTATTCCCTCAACATCGGCCGGTCTCCCAGTAGAGCTGGGACAGGCCCTCTCTTCTATTGTTGGAATGATCCAACAAATGCAGAAGGAGAATCAGGAGAAGGCGGCTGCAATGGAACTGCGAATGCAGTGCCTTGCAGAATCACATGGGCCCCAGAAAAAGCTCAATGTGAAAGACCTTCCCTTGTGCTCAGATGCTAACCCATGGAGGTATGCTGAGCACATGCCGATGATGACTGGAAAGATCGTCTTCTCGGATAAGCTGGGCTCAGTTCCCCTGGAGGAGGTGGAATTCTGGCCCAGCAAGGCATCATATCCGGACTGTTATGTCCGGCTGAGGAAGGAACCAGCTTCAAAGGAGGAGACAGAGCCGAAGGAGGTCATAGTGATGGACCATGCTAAGGCTCAAGCTCTACTTTCATCCTCGATGAAAGAGAGGGGCTTCTCTAACTCAAAGGTAGCTGCATTGAACAGGAAGCTCCCTTCCTTTGTGTCCTCGCCTACTAGAGCCTTCCCCTTTTTACAGAAAAGGTTTTCTGGCTGTACTAAAAGCAGTCGAGGCCGGCAAGCCTTGCCCCTCCCTAGAGGAGTGTAAACCCTTGTCGCTGGCCCTGCCTATGGACCACAAAGACTGGAAGGACGTCCATCTTACGTTCTCAGTTGGAAAGTTGGAGGCTGATATTGCCGGACGTCAGTTCGGCGAGGACCTCCCTAAGCTGTCTGACTTTCTTTTGCGAAGAGAGTTCGATACAAAAGAAAGACTGGCTGCCTTAATGTCTCTCAGACTACTCTCGAGACGATGGCAAGTCACCCCAAGGTCCATGAAATGTTCATGGTAGTGGCCAAGACTCATCTGGCCACAGTGACGAAGGACCTTTATGGCTTCGTCAAGGCAAGGAGAGCTTGTAGGGAGTTCGTGTTTACCTCGGCTACGGTGAGGCACGAGCCAAGGAAATTAATCTCCTCCAACATTTGGGGAAAAGACCTTTTCCCTACCGACTTGGTCAAAGAAGTTGTTGATAAGGCCGCCTTGGAGAATAGAATCCTTCTCCAGAAGTGGGGCCTGGCTATCAAAAGAAAGTCTTCACCGGATGAGGGTCCTCAACCAAAGAGGAAGACTATGAGGACTAGGCTACCGTCTCGGCCAGCCAAGCCTGTTAGACAGCAACAGCAACTGCAATTGCCATTGCCCCCAGTGCCCCAGATCGTGGCACAAACCCCGACCACTTTTCAGTGGGTACCCCAGGCCGTGTCGACACAGTCCACGGCATTCACCCCAGCGTTCGAAGGGTAGTCTACTTCCTTTCGAGCAAAGCCTAGAGGAGCAGCCAGAGGCTCGTCTAGACGCCCCTCAAGGGGAAGGGGATTCAGGGGTGGTCGTGGTCAGGAAGGCAAGACCTCAGGACGGCAGTCCAAGTGAGGTGATACCGGTAGGAGGGAGACTTCTGAAATTTCGGGATCGGTGGACCTTCGATCCCTGGGCCCACAGCCTACTCAAGAATGGACTGGGCGGGAGCTGGTACAGCACTCCACCCCCGTGCCTTCGGTTTTTCCAACACTCCACCCCCGTTATGGAGGAGTACGTTCAAGAACTGTTGGAGAAAAAAGGTGATCCGAAGGGTGAAGCCCATCAATTTCTAAGGGAGGCTGTTTTGTGTTCCCAAGAAAGACTCGGAAAAGCTCAGAGTCATTCTGGACTTGTTGCCACTCAACAAGTTCATAGTGAATTGCAAATTCAAAATGCTAACACTGCAACACATAAGGACCTTACTGCCCAAGAGGGCATATTCCATCTCTATAGACTTGTCAGACGCCTATTGGCACATTCCAATTAGCCATCGACTCTCCCCCTACCTAGGGTTCAGGCTACAACGAAGACTATACGCCTTCGGAGCCATGCCATTCGGGCTAAACATAGCCCCAAGGATTTTTACGAAGCTTGCGAGCGTAGCTCTCAAACAATTACGCCTAAAGGGAATTCAGGTAGTAGCCTACCTGGACGACTGGTTGGTGTGGGCAGCATCCGAGACAGAATGCTTGCAAGCTTCCAGTCAAGTGATCCAGTTCCTAGAGTACCTAGGCTTCAAGATCAACAGAAAAAAGTCTCGACTTTCTCCATCTCAAAAGTTCCAGTGGCTGGGAATCCACTGGGACCTTTTGTCACACCGTTTCTCCATCCCGGCGAAGAAAAGGAAGGAGATAGCGGGTTCTGTCAAGAGACTTCTAGATTCCGAAAGGATATCAAGACGCGAGCAGGAGAGGGTACTGCGCTCTCTCCAGTTTGCTTCGGTGACAGACCCAGTGCTAAGAGCACAGCTAAAGGATGCAATCGGAGTTTGGAGAAGTTATGCATCAAACGCGCGAAGAGATCTGAGAAGACCAGCCTCTTCGGCTAAGTACTCTTCTCAGGCCTTGGTCCCAAGCCAGACATCTAAAGAAGTCGGTTCTTCTTCAGCCACCTCCCCCGTCGGTGACGATTCACTCAGACGCCTCGAAGGAGGGATGGGGAGGTCACTCTCATCGGAAAAAAAAAAAAAAAAAAAATAAGTCCAGGGGACTTGGTCCAAGCTATTCAAGACCTTTCACATAAAACTTTCTAGAAGCTAGGGCAGTGCTTCTTACCTTAAAGAAAGTTTCCCCGCGTCACTCGATCCACATAAGGTTGGTGATGGACAGCGAGGTAGTTGTGAGATACTTGAATCGACAAGGATCGAGGTCACCACCTCTCAACCAGGTGATGTTGGCCATCTTCCGATTGGCGGAAAAGAAGAAGTGGTACCTGTCGGCAGTTCACCTTCAAGGAGTCCGCAATGTGACAGCGGACGCTCTATCCAGGTTCACACCGATAGAGTCGGAATGGTCCTTAGACGCAGGATCATTCTCCTTCATTCTGAATCAGTCCCAGAACTGCAGATAGACCTCTTTGCGACGAAAGACAACAAGAAGTTGCCCCTGTACGTGCCCCGTACGAGGACCCCTTAGCGGAAGCAGTGGACGCGATGTCCCTCGACTGAACAGATGGTCCAAGATTTATCTGTTCCCTCCTCACAACCTTCTGTTAAGGGTCCTCAACAAACTGAGATCCTTCAAGGGGTAGCGGCAATAGTGGCCCACAAGTGGCCGAACAGCGTGTGGTTCCCCCTGGCATTGGAACTGTAGCTGAAGTTTGTACCGCTACCAGATCCAGTTCTGACCCAGCGAGTCCAGAAGTCAACTGTCTGCGCTTCATTACAGAAAACCCGGACCCTGCAGCTCATGATTTTCTCTCCCTAGCGGTGAGAAAGCGTTTCGGGATTTCGAAAGCCAGCATAGACTTCCTTGAGGAATATAAGTGCAAATCTACTAGAAGGCAATATGAGTCATCTTGGAGAAAATGGGTGGCCTTTTGTCAAGGCGAAGAATCCGCAGGAGATCTTGACAGACTTCTGCTTATCTTTCTTCTCCACCTCCATGGTCAAGGATTGGCAGCTAACACGATTTCAGCGTGTAAGTCTGCTTTGACAAGACCCATTCTATATGCCTTCCAGGTCGACCTAGGTAACGAGATCTTTAATAAAGTCCTGAAAGCCTGTGCTAGGCTCAGACCTTCAGCACCTCCAAAGCCCATTTCATGGTCTTTAGACAAGTTCTTCATTTCGCTTCTCTGTTGAGCAATGAAGAGTGTGCGTTAAAGGATTTGACACAAAAAGTTATTTTCCTATTTTGCACTCGCGTCCGGGGCCAGGGTTAGTGAGATTGTAGCCCTCTCGGGAGAGGCAGGTCGTGTTCAGTTCCTGGATGGGGGAGAACTGAACCTGTTTCCGGATCCTACGTTTCTCGCCAAGAATGAGTTACCCACCAACAGGTGGGGTCCCTGGAGAATCTGCCCTCTGAAAGAAGATGCATCTCTATGTCCAGTAGAATGCCTAAAGGTCTATCTTCATAGAACTTCAGACTTCAAGGGTGGTCAACTATTCAGGGGAGAAACATCAGGCTCAAATTTATCTCTGAATTAACTCAGAGCGAAAATCACATATTTTATTCGCAGAGCGGATCCTGACAATACACCCGCAGGTCACGATCCGTGGAAAGTTGCCTCATCCTCAAATTTCTTTAATTGTATGGATTTTGAACATCTCCGTTCATACACTGGCTTGAAGTCTTCCAGAGTGTTCTTTCGCCACTATGCGAAGCAAGTAGAGGAACTAAAGAGATCTGTGGTAGCAGTGGGTCGCGGTGTTAACCCTACTGTTTAACTCTGCGAGGAACAGTGGTCTTAATTGGGACGATTAATTCCAGGGTGAGTGTGTAGTTACATACTGTACTACAAACTAAGTGAGGGCACTGTGTTGCCCATGTAGACTGTTCCATTTCCGAAGGTGAACCTAGCACAAGTGCGGACATGTGTGCCGAGCGTTTCTAACGCTAATGTCATTGATTTGTAATACAGACTTTTATGACTTTGATACCTCGGTATCTTAAAAGTGGCATTTAATGTTTTTTTTTCTTTCAGACAAACAAGCTCTGTTTACTATCATACTTATGCTTAAAGTTTTGGGTTATCCTCTTCTTATGTATATATATATATATATAATTGTGGTTAACCTGTCTATTTATTGCCTGTCAATAAACTGGTTTTTGAGAACCTTGCGTCTCCTTCACCTGTGTCAATTTATTGGTATAACTGAGCATTCATTCTATGTACCTTATCTGGGATAATTCTAATAGAATTGTTCCTTTAAGCAAGCTATGTTGCATTGGTTTTCCTCCTATACGGATATAAAACCTTTGTCCAATACAAGTATTGTGCGGAGAACTGGTCGATATTTCATATTGACGCAGTGGTTCTTTACAAACTATGCTTTACTTAATATAGGGCGAGACCACTATATTAGCTTGCCTGGAATTCATACATAGGTATATGTACTCTTCGAGACTTTTCCAGAGTCTAGTAGGACTCTTCCCTGTAGGGGGCAGGAAGCTCTAACATAGTTTATAGTTAGTTGAAAAGATGTATAACGGTAACATCTTAGGTCTCTAGGTCTAGTCGACCGGGAAAAATTACATCCGGGGAGTACGGCACGTTCTGAGAATCCACAGATACAGTAATGCTCTGGTACACTTCCATCAGGACGACATGGCTTGAGCCCAAAAAACGGATTTTGAGCGAAGCGAAAAATCTATTTTTGGGTGAGATGGCCATGTCGTCCTGATGGACCCGCCCTTGCCTTTCTAAGAAAGGGCTGTAGGACCCCTCCCTACATACAGTATCTGTAGCACCTCGTGTACGCTACAAGGAATACAGATGGCGCCAGGATTGGCGCCAGGCACGCATACGAATCGGAGGATAGGGAAGCCTTGGGAGCGGCTCCCCTTTTTCTTTCCCGAATTCGTTTCTTGCCAATCGCCTCCTACGAGACGAAATCTCTGTCCAGGATGCAGATTGCCATGTGGCGTGTCAAGAATACGTCCTCTGATATGTCGCGATATCCCTTTCACGAGGGATACTCGCTCCAGGAGTTAGAATTCTGGTACCTTAAGGTAAATTCTCTGGGAATATCGCCGTAGTTGTAATATACCCTAGGAAGCTACCCTATAGGAACTTCCATCAGGACGACATGGCCATCTCACCCAAAAATAGATTTGTCGCTTCGCTCAAAATCCGTTATATACGTATATATATATACACACACACACATATATATATATATATATATATATATATATATATATATATATATATATATATATATATATATATATATATATATATATATATATATATATTTATAAATATATATTATATATATATATATATATATATATATATATATATATATATATATATATATATATATATATATATATATATATATATATATATATATATATATATATATATATATATATATATATATATATATACTGTACATACAGAGGGAAGGTGCATGTCTATTTGTGACTGGGAATATCTAGTAATGCTTTATTGTATTATGCGGTTTTGTCGTTGCATTTAAAAGAATAGCATATATCGACTGCAGTTGACTGACATCAATGAATATAAACCGCCTAAAAATATATGAATTTCTAAGCAAATTTATGATATTTTAAAGTGTTATAGACAAGAAAACCAGCGAAACAAATGGAAATAATATATATTCCAAGGGGTATAGAAAATGTTCAACTATAATCGTGATGGAAGACTGAAACAGGAAACGACTCTTTCCCAGCAAAACACAAAGGAAATTTGAAATTCATAAGAAATTGAAAAAAAAACTAATAAAAGACAACGAAATGTATTTTACAGACATGCACTATCACACTAGCAATCAGGAGAATAAAATGAATATATGAGATACTGGAGGAATATAATGGGTAGCAACGAGAATGGCAAAATGTCCTGTAAAACGAGTATGTTTTACATTTGACCACAAATAGTGAATAACTAATGACAAATACGAATTATGAGAAAGCACTACATCCTATAAATATTTTTTATAGCGGTGCATTTTGCACTGACTCACAGGGGTGCCCTTTTAGCTCGTAAAGGTTCCTGATACCTGATTGGTCGGAAGTATTTTTGTCCGAACACCTTCATTGTTCTCGAATGATTACCAAGTAATGTGAATCCAAACTTATTTATTAACCTATATTTTTCCATCAGATATATGTTTTGTCAATGAGAAATGTTAAAGAATAAATATATTATAAAGAATCGTCTTGGTAAGTCTAAATTTGATAACACAATCCGCCGAAGTCAACGACAGCAGCTTGTTTTCGGATGCACGCTTTGTAATTTTGTAATTTCTCACATATTTTAACACAAATTGGGATAAATTACACTCAGCATAAGGTAAACATGTTATTATAAACTTTCTACTATAAATCATAACCACCATAATATAAAGATCCATTCCATTTCAGCTCCTGTTACAGTATGAACAATCATATATAAAATTCTAATGCATTATTGCATTACGAATAGAATATAAAATATGCTTCTACTTCCTTCGTAAACCAAATCTATAAGGAAATAGGCATAACATCGCCACTTTATTTATTGAACTGAATGGATTAAAAGTAGATATAGGCTTCAAGTGTACGCCCTTTTCTCCAGTGGAAGAGACAGGAACCGGTTATCATTGTTAAAAAATTTAAAAGAATTTTATTCAGTGTCTTCTGGTCATATTTACATAAGCTAACGTGCCTTCCCTTAAACCACGATAAGCACTGTAAGGGAAAAGGGAATCTTATAAACACTCAGAATTAAAATATTGTCCATAAAGATGAAAAAACCCAGGAACACATAAATGTATTTTTAGGATAACCTAAGTCGAAAAATTGAAGGAAAAAAATAAATGCAATAGCAATCAGTGACAATATACTCGCAGAGTATAATCAAGAAACAAAAACATCACAATCATTTTCAAGAACTTTACCCTCTTATTGAAGGACTTTTTTATAGTAGCCACATGAGAAAGCGATTTCCCCTTTTGAAAACAGTGAACAGGCATTTTACTTAAAATACATAATCGAAAACTCTGAAATCATATAGTGTATCGAGAGAGAGAGAGAGAGAGAGAGAGAGAGAGAGAGAGAGAGAGAGAGAGAGAGAGAGAGAGAGAGATTTGTGGACCAAGTTCCCCTTGGTTCATCTCTTTTTACGATAGTTCATCCATTCAGACAACTCGACTGAAACTAGTCTCGTCCTATTTGCTGGATCTGATCCTTTACCCTCCAAAGAAAACCTTGCTGCTGCTTTCCTATGGGTGATATTCGTCACATTTCATTCAAATATCATTAATCCAATTCTTTCCCATTAATACTAAATTGTAAATTTCTTTTTTCATGTAATTGAATTTTCAAAATTTCTATAATATGCCGTCCTTTAAGAGGCAAGTCTTTTGCTATTTTCGAGGATATGCCCCAATCTCATTCATTCATTCTGATCAGGCCATTATCGAACAAATAAAGGTACCGAACTGTTCCACAATTTCGATAACTCTTCAATTTGCATTCCTAATTCAATTGAAGTAGACACTTTCTGAGTGGGTATACCTTAACATGGTGAAAGAGTTTTGTGTATCGCCATAATCAGCAAATGTGAATTACCCAGGGCCACCCACACTAGCTGTGAGCTATCAAACAAAAGTCTCCCACAATCACCAATCCACAGTTATATCCTGGTGATGAAAATTAGCCAAACTCCAGACATGAATAAGGACATGCCTGTAGCCTTAATCCTCCAGTGGAATAGAAGCTGTTGCATTTGTTGTTGTTGTTGTTGAAAATAAAAAGAATCTGGTTTTAAAAACATTCAACTCCATAGAGTAGTTTATATATATATATATATATATATATATATATATATATATATATATATATATATATATATATATATATATATATATATATATATATATATATATATATATATATATATATATAAAGCAAAGTATGGAGATTTCATGATATTCTTTGGCGTGGATTACTTTATCATGTCATCATCAACACACTTACAATAACTAAAGCCCTCAAAATTAACTGGAATTTACTTTTAAAAATATCAGAAAAAAGATTCTCATTTGACAACGATCGGATAAACCCAACTCCATTTCGCAATGCCTGACTGAAATATGTTCATATTTCTTCAACTTCCATTGCAATATTTTATCAAAGGCTTCCAAATTTTCAATTTCCTGGAAACCTTGTAACAGACATCAGTAAATAACCTAACGAGAAAGAAATAACGGAAGTAATATGCCCACTTCCATTTTGAGTGGAAACTCCAAAATTTGAGAACAAAATGGACAAGGGAAATCAGTTTCAGCTGAAAAATGGCTGACATTGAGGGGTAGTTTGATTGTAGGATATACGTAAGCTATATCCAACTCTGTGTTTTGTCTTGAACGAGAGAATGCTTACTTCTTGTGGCAACAGAGGAAGCAATAGTACAGGATGTTCAAAAAGTCTCTCCGCAGTAAGCATTCGAGGCTCATTACTCTCTTAGCGTTGTCATAACACGCTAAGGTCGGTTATCGTTCAACTACTGATTGTAGACAGACTTTTTGAACTCCCTGTATATGACTGCACATGAAAATCTTTCGGAACCTACTGATGATAAGGCAGACTTGTGAAGATGAAAATCTTGGGATTACTAACAATAAGTGGTGTTTCGAATTGCAGTTGTAAAGACATATTGAAATAATTTAATTTTCAAGCCATGCATCTCTCTCTCTCTCTCTCTCTCTCTCTCTCTCTCTCTCTCTCTCTCTCTCTCTCTCTCTCTCTCTCTCTCTCTCTCTCTCGGTAACTTCTAGTCCCCATATTTACTTAAATGAAAAAAACAACTTTTCAGGTAACATCCACAGCAATATAAAATTCCACACGAGTCCTAATCAATTTATAAGGAAGTTGCTGCCCATTTTATTATTATTATTATTATTATCATTATTATTATTATTATTATTATTATTATTATTATTATTATTATTATTATTATTATTATTATTATTATTATTATTTGTTAAGCTACAACACTAGTTGGAAAAGCAGAAGGCTATAAGCC
>NC_090727.1:26629327-26651827 GCF_036898095.1 Palaemon carinicauda | reverse complement strand
AATTTTTATCATAAATTAATAAATCTGAGTTAAATGTTTTATCATAAATCAGTAAATTAAGTTAAATGTTTTATTATAAATCAATAAAACTGAGCTGAATATTTTATCATAAATCAATAAATCTGAGTTAAATGTTTTATCTTATATCTGTAAATCTGAGTTAAATGTTTTATAATAAATCAATAAATCTGAGTTAAATGTTTTATCATAAATCTGTAAATCTGAGTTAAATGTTTGATCATAAATTGCTCATTGCATGAAAATTTTTTTCGATACTACTTACTACATATCAGACATTGTTAAACATGAACATGTTAATTTGGAAGGAACAAAAAATGCTTTAAGGTTTTCCAACTAATCCTCCATGGATTGAAATACCGAAAGAAAATGACAATCAGGTTAAATGTAGTCACTATTAACACCAGAGAAATCTTAGAATACCACTTAAGCAACAATCATTCGAGATTTCCCCAAGAAAAATAACTACTACATCTGGACCACTTCATACATTATTCAAGATCGCGTTAATGGTAAACTTTATTCTTAAAATCTTTTGCATTCACCAACGGTCAAACAAGTTAAAGCTGATCAAAAGCCAAAGAAACGATCCCTATGTTGGGGAAATTGAACATCCCTACACCTTCAATGAATAATCAAGAATGTCACGTAATCTAAATCATGGACTCAATTGACTGTTTAATTTGCAGACTTTAGAATTAGTATTCAAGTATGCTCATCTTTATCCTACATCTAGACTTCCTTTTTCTATTCAAGTTTGTAGTGGCCAATTAGAAACGCCATTGCATGGTAATCTGTCGGACTGAGGTTCGAGTCCAGCGAAAGCTCGATAGTTTCTTGCAGAGTCTGCAACCTCATCATTCTTGTGAGCTAAGCATAGAGGATTTGGAGGAGCCTATAAGTCTACCTATTGAGTCATCGGCAGCCACTGCCTGGCCCTCCTTGATCCTTGGGTGGAGGGTGGGGACTTGGGTGCTGATCATATGTACAGTATATATGATCAGTCTCTAAGGCATTGTTCTGCTAGAATGGGCATTGTCACTGTCCCTTCCCTCTGCCATTCATGAGCAGCCTTTAAATAAGAAAAAAAAAAAAGACGGATTTACTTTTTCCTCACCCCTCCCTTTTAAGAAAGACAAAGCTTGTACAAACTCAACAAAAGTTTGACTCAAACTTTGTCCACCCAAAGAAAAAAGTTAAGAAATGGACTAGCGCTACACTGAATTCTGTTACTAATAATAACAAAAACAATCGGAAGTCAATTCTAAGCTAATGATTAATGCTTTTGAATTATTTATTGGGATTTAATGTTTTAGAGCGATAACATTCGTAACAAATTGGTCCACAATACATTTACGATTTCATATTTCAATACAACAGATTCATCAAAGGTCAATATATGAAAATGGGAAAACTTGGTCCGAAGACTTGAGTAAATTATTATCAATATTCATTGGCGGAAGTTTGAAATCTCTGATTGCTCTTTCATTATTATTATTATTATTATTATTATTATTATTATTATTATTATTATTATTACTGAAGACCGGATATTCGAAACAACCGATTCGCATCTTTTGAGTGTTCTTGGGCTGCCCAAAGAATTTGTGCCTAAATGGGACACGCAAATTATAGTGAGACAAAGTTAAAGAAGTCGCATAAGTGGGGGGGGGGACATGGACGGAGACGAACTAATAGTTTGAAGTAAAGTGCACTGCTGATGGAACCTAAGGTAGGTAGTGGAGAGCTTTTAGAACTGCCTACGGAAAATTTAGGAAGATGCACTGTTGCCAGGGTCCACCTCTAGGTACGTCATGCATGTGTATGATAAAAGAAGGAAAAGATGATTGTTTCATCTTTTGGTGATGCTGGTTCGAGAATATGTTACGATTGGGCAAAGACAAGTGGGTATTTCAAATCATCTCCCCTATATTATAATGCGCAAGTGTCTGACTATAGGCGCCTGCCTGCTCCCCCCCCCCTCCCTCTCTCTCTCTCTCTCTCTCTCTCTCTCTCTCTCTCTCTCTCTCTCTCTCTCTCTCTCTCTCTCTCTCTCTCTCTCTCTATATATATATATATATATAATATATATATATATATATATATATATATATATATATATATATATATATATATATATATATGTATGTATATAATTATATATATATATATATATATATATATATATATATATATATATATATATATATATATTATATATATACACATATATATAGATATACTATACACACACACACACACACACACACACACACATATATATATAGTGTGTGTGCGTGTGTGTATATATATATATATATATATATATATATATATATATATATATATATATATATATATACATATATATAGATATTATATATATATACATATATATATATATATATATATATATATATATATATATATATATATATATATATATATATATGTATATATAATTAAGGTTTTCCCGCAAGAAAGAGAGAGAGAGAGAGAGAGAGAGAGAGAGAGAGAGAGAGAGAGAGAGAGAGAGAGAGAGAGAGAGCGAGAGCGTGTAATGCAAACTCTTCAACGTGAGTGGGAATGTTTATTACCAAAACACCTAAAGGGAAAAATAACCTTCATTAACATGTTTGACTTAAAAAGATGAGTTACAAAAAATCCTCAAGAACAAAATGTAAAAAATACAGAACATCTTCAAGGAAATTGAAAAGGAACGACCGGGCAAATCAAATCAAAATCGTGACTCATTAATCGCGAAAGAAAATGTATCAGATGATAGAGGAATCCATGACCCTGCCCTACCCCCCCCCCCCCCAAAGATGACAGTCTCTGGGAGTAGCCTAATTCAATTACAAATGGGAAGAACTTGGAATGCCTAAGTTCTAAATTCCATCATGAGGAGTGACAATCTAATTTGATGGGACTTTCGAAGACATTAGGTCAAAAGCAATACGATGTTTGGTGTTTCTGGTGAGAAAAACTGAAGTCAATAGCATCAAAGTGTGAGAGATCACAATAACGAAACAAGCTTAATTACGTAGGCCACAAGGGGAAACCATTGTAAAACTAAGAGATTTTCCAACATCACTTTCCTTTCCATTTCTTTGTCTTTGTGAAGGATTACTCGCCTACACGGTCATAAATACAACAAAAACACGAAAAACGTAATCTTTATAGGCAATTCCCATTTCATGATATAGAAGAAAATTGTCAATATACCTATAACGAGTCTTTATTCAAATATAACAAACAGAATGAAAACAAAAGACTGTTGGTTATGGGTCTCCAAATGATACATGAAAAATGGAATTGTAATATTCATTAGTTAAGAGCAAGAAAAAAAACTTGAGCCGACCATCAATAATTTTCTTTTGCCATATACTTTCTTTTCGCTTAGTTTCACTCGTCCTTGCTTAGAATACATTTTACTGTATCGTGTTTATTGAGCTTATATGCCCGAAATGCGGGTTTTCTTACTAGTAGAATAAAGTCAATCCTTGATGTAAGAGTTAAGAGGTGAAAGGGACAAAGACTGTTCCCGTATCTGAAATATTGAACACTAAACTCCTCTCCAGACGTTATTTCAATCGATTTTTTATATAAAGCTGTTAAAAATTTTAAAATCCTAAAATGGTGTTGACATAATCCTACTATTAACCAAGAAAATGTCAGTACCTTCCGAGCAGAGCCAATAATACCGGAAGTTTTCATTTCGCACGGCTGATTGTAACTATAATCAACGAGAGAGAGAGAGAGAGAGAGAGAGAGAGAGAGAGAGAGAGAGAGAGAGAGAGAGAGAGAGAGAGAGAGTTATTCCAAATCGTTTTCCAGATTTTAGATGTCTGTTAAAACCATATGGGTTTCTGTGTGAACTCATTTCTAGTTCCAGATCTCTCCCGCCGCACGTATTTCCAGCAAGCAGTCTTTATCGCTGTATTTTCGAAAAGTCTCCTTTCTTCAAGAAATTCCCTTGGACCTTATTTCCATAATTCTTGAGGCTTTAAACACCAAGAAAGGAGACTTTATCTTTCGAGGAGAGTACCCTTACTTCACGCACTGAACACGAATTTAATGTTATTGGAATAATGTGCAGAGGAATTGACGAGAGTATCAACCATCAAATAAGTAAAAGAAAAATCTACATATTTATTGTTAAATTTGTAGATATCTACTGTACAATTCTTTCCGCCAGAACCCACATCTGACATCTTATTTCACCCAGATGATAACACATTAGGCATTGATATACTCACACCTCGTTCGTCAGTCATGTATTTTACACACTTCATTCGGGACAGGACTACAAATTCGATTTTTCTGCCCTGGCCATTGGCCATAAGACTCTTATACATAAATTTATCAATTAAAGCTACACGTTTCAAAAAGCATAATCTGCTTCTTGCCCAGTCCGTCGGCCTTCGATTAGAAAAAAAAAAAAAAAAAAAAAAAAAAAAACAATTATTATTCGTAAGATTTCATACTCTGGCTTCAAAGGACACAATCTCTATTTACATAAAATACACAGAGGTAAACAGAACCAACATAACTATTGCACAATAAATAACTATAAAAATGGTCCAAAGAAATCGTAAAACAAGAATGAAACGTGTTCATTTGCCGTTTCCATAGGGATTACGCGAAAATAGAAAATCAACAACTTTACAATTCCCACCAGTCTTATTATTAACTTTACTTCGATCTAATAAATGAAAACATACATTGGTGGAATATGTATTCTATATTGCTTTAACACAATTCATATATATATATATATATATATATATATATATATTATATATATATATATATATATATATATATATATATATATATATATATATATATGTATATATATACATATATATATATATATATACATATATATATATATACTATATACATAAATCTATGTGTATATATATATATATATATATATATATATATATATATATATATATATGTATATATATATATATATATATATATATATATATGTATATATACACATATATATATGTATATAGTATATATATGTATATATATATATGTATATATATGTATAAATATATGTATATAAACACACATATATATGTATATGTGTGTGTGTAAATGGTATTACGCCGAAGACGTTGTCAAAATAAATGATTAATTTGGTTTTATTTTCTATTTAACCTTTTATCTCTACAATTTACTATCGATATCCAACAGTTTCACCTTACCCGTTCTCACTCGAATGAATGACAATCAGGGACACTTAACACGTACCTGCAATAAAGGAAAAGTCATTTGAGATATGGAAATGTGCTGACTATAAAGCCTCTCATGTTAACGTTACATAATACAATTGAATCATTTATTTTCACTAACAGACCTCATTAAATACAATAATGCTAAAAACTGTTATTACAGTTAGGAAAGAACTCTTCCTGAATTAGTGAAGCAGCCATGAAAAAAAAAATGTTATTTAAATTCTTTTACCCTTGATTTTTTTTTATTGGGACTTTGTTCTGTACAGGTTCCTCATTTGGCCCTAGAAAAAACTAAAAAAAAAAAACCGTTTGCTGCATCCGATTCGAGCGCATAACCCAGATGTTAAACTTGAAATAAATGATTAATTCTTCTCTAACCATCCACTGAAAATTCAAGCCAAAATTTAACAAAATGTTCCATAAGACTATGAGGAAATATTACCAGTGATAAGAAAGCCAATAAAAAATATTACGAGCTTTTAAGAGTTTTCTTATTAATCAACAAAGTTGGATTTCAAATCCTTTCGTTGCAAGTGGACAACATTCTCAGTCCAGGGATGAAGGAAAAAATTGCTAGATATTGAAAAATCCAAGTCTTAATTTAATTACTAAGACCCCAGCAAGAATTTGAAAAGCAATTTACTACACAAGTCCATCTATTAATACTTAGTTTTGGGTAACAAATTAAATCATTTGACCTCAACGAAGTTATGTCAAGATTACAAACAAGAAGGATCAACTCACAAATGACATGACATGAAATGACATCAACTTAATCTAATTCACTTTACAATGGCTGACTTTACTCAAGGAATGACTCCTCCAAATCACCTCAGCTAATGAAGAAGGATAAAGCACTTACACTAAAAGCTTACGCGACAGAATATTTTCTTTTCTTCTGAAATATATTTAAGGAAAATCTTTTCATCTTTCGGGCATCAGAAGATTCAAATTTATATAATAGGTTATCTTTCAACTGAATAAGTCTTTATTCTGGATGAAGTTGTTCGGGTAATCTATATCTTAAAAGGGGCAACACCTTAGAATCTTAGATAGACTTAAATATATTTCCATATTCTCACGGAGTGCGTAAAAATAAAGATATCTTTACAGTGAATAGATTAAGATATCTTTACAGTGAATAGATTTTTCCACAGATGATAAATCAGTATGTATAAATGAAACCTCTGATCTAGTGGTTATGATAAACACATTTTTTTAGCTCGATTTCCAAGCGATAAAAACCACCAGGATTGTTTCGACAACTCCCATTAAGTCTCCGTGAATGATATACCTAACAATAAGCCAACTTTAGTAAGTCGCATTCAGGATGGTGAATGGCATAAATCCTATCAAGAAACATTTATTTATATAAAAAATAAGCTAAAAAAGAATTCCAAGACGCATACGATGTCTATAGAGTATAGACGACCTAAATATTGGCTGAGAATTTAGAAAATTGAAAAACCCTTGATGGTGTAAGCTGCAAATTGACGACTACCCTTCAAGAATCAAAATTATCATCTTCTACTACGCCTATTGACGCAAAAGGCCTCGGTTACATTTTGCCAGTCGTCTATGTCTTGAGAGGTTTTAATTCAATACTTCTCCATTCATCATCTCCTACGTCACACTTCATAGTCCTCAACCATGTAGGCATGGGTCTCTCCCAACTCTTCTAGTGTCTTGGGGAGCCCAGATGAACGTTTGGTGAACTAATCTCTATTAGCGAGCGCGAAGAGCATGCCCAAACTATCTCCATCTACCCAGCATCATCATCTCATCCCCATATGGCTCTCGAGTAATCTCTCTTATAGTTTCATTTCTAATCCTGTCCTGCCTGCTAACTCCCAATATTCTTCTGAGGGCTTTGCTATCAAATCTATAAAACCTATTGGAGATTGTTTCATTGTCATACCATGACTCCTGTCCATATAGTAACACTGATCTCATTAAACTGGTGTAATCTTATTATCATATGTAATTTCAGACAGAACACCACAGGAGTTGCATTGTTTGCTTACCGGAATGCATGAAATATCACACGACGTTGGGCTCAAAATAAATAGAAGACAGACAGATGATGATGACAACGGAGTATGCAATGAAAGATGAAATATCATAGGAAAGAGAAAGGATTAATGAGGTAGAATCATTTAAATGTTTAGGAACTATGATCTCCGATACAGGGTCTTTAGAATTAGAGCTTAGTGAAAGATTTAGAAAGCAAATCAGACAATGGCTATGTTAAGTAAAATTTGGAAACCTTTCAAAATGTCAACGCAAAATAATATCAACGCCAGACATATTGAGATATCAAGTAACAATTGGATCTTCTATGGGTTGTTTTAAAGGAATATTACAATGCTGAATAGATATATATGTTAACATCACTCACGACATTATAAAATAAAAAGTAAAATCAGAGATTTCAAACCTCCCCCAATGAAGATTGCCAACATTTTGCCCAATTCTGTGGACCAAGTTTTCCCTTTATCATATGTTGACCGGGAATGAATCTGCTGCATAATAATAACAATGATAAGAATAACGACCTTGATCCAGATCACTTAACAAATTGAATGGGACCTTCCCGAGCATAATACCTATCCGACGTTAAAATTTGATGAAAATCCGGCAGAATGTCTTGACGTAATCTTGCTAAAAGACAAACAGATAAATAAATAAACGCTGGCCAGTTTCTAAACCAAATCACAAGGCATTTTATTCTTCTTTTTTCCTTCATCCAATGAAAAAACAACTAAAAATACGAAACACTTCCTTTTCCTTTAGAGATAAACAAGAAAAATTCCAACCAACAAAAAAATCCACTACACATTTTGAGAGTCATTCACAAAAGAACCTTTGCTCTCAGCATATGATTTAAGAGATTTAGTAAAGCTGACAGGAAAATACGACCCTTCTACAATCATTTTTGCATTATATATTTTTTCCGTGTTTTGAATATGTATCATCTCTTATCATTACAGGCTTTCTTTATATAATCTTTATCAAAATAGGAACATTTAACCGTGTATTTTTCTTTACAATGTCGTAATACTTCTTTAACATTCTTTTCATATATGAATGCTTATATTTGCTAATCAAACCTTAGATTTCTCAGTCGAGTTTTGAGTATATAAGGGCACCGAAAAAAAAATATAAACCAAACTAAGCAAATAATCTTAAACAATCTACGAGAACTATTTTTATTGAAGGCTCCTTTTGACATCCAGCTAATGTGTATGTGGTAGCTCATTGGAAGTGCTTTTGCCTAGGAATCTGTTGAACTAGAGTTCGAGACCCGCTTAAGTTTGATAGTTTCTAGGGGTGTCTTGGAACGTCAGCGTCCTTGTGAACAAGGAATACCATTACCTGGTATTACTTTCATGTAGAGGGGCCTTGGGTGCTGATCACATGTATATATGGGCAGTCTCTCGGGCATTGTCCTGTCCCTTATTCCTCTCTCAATCATACGAAACCTTTAAAAAACTTTATAGCCACGACTTGAATCAACATTAATAAGCAATAACATGTCCATGAGCATAGCAAGTACAAAGTTAATAATAATGGAGTCTTATTAATGAATTTCCAGTGAACAACGGAGAACTCCAAGGAAATGTGTTGTCACCTATGCTGTTTATCCTCCTCGTAGATTTTGTAATGCGTAGAACAGTCAGCGATGGTGGAGAAGGATTGGACTGGATTGGTGATAGGAATTTAGCAGACACACAGTAGAGTATGCTGTCCTTGTTAGCAGAACACCACAGGATTTGCAATGCTTGCTTACCAGAATGCATGAAATATCACATGAGGCTTGGATGAAGATAAATAGATGAAAGACAGAGATAATGAGAACGGAATATGCAATGGAAGATGAAATATCATTGGAAGGAGAAAGGATTAATGAGGGAGAATCATTCAAGTATTTAGTAACCATGATCTTCAATACAGGGTCTTTAGAATTAGAGTTTACTGAAAGAATGAAAAAAGCAAATCAGACAATGGCTAGTTTAAGTAAAATTTGGAAATCAAATCACCAGAAATTACATATAAAAATCAGACTATATATCAGTTCAGTGAGATCGGTGTTATTCTATTGACATGAGACATAGTAAGACAATGAAACAATCTCAAATAGATTTAGTAGATTTGAGAATAAAGCCCTAAGAAGGATATTGGAAATTAAATAAATGGCAGGACAGGATTAGAAATTAAACTATAAAAGAGATTAATCGAGTGCCATATGTTGATATCATGATGAGGGGTAGATGGATATGGTTTGGGCATGCTCTTCGCACTCCCCAAGAGAGATTAGTTCAGCAAATGGTCAGTTGGGCTCCACAAGGCACTAGAAGTGTTGGAAGACCCAGGCCTTCATGGCTGAGGACTATGAAGCATTGAATTGGAGAAGTATTGAATTAAATGCTCAAGATAGAGACGACTGGCAAAATCTAACCTTGGCCCTTTGCGTCAATAGGTGTAGAAGGAGAAGATGATGATGGTGATGATGATGATGATTACTTTCAGCGAAGCTGAAAGGACGAGCCATTAAAATTTATCGAGAGTTAACTACCCATCCGGCTAGTTAGCAGGGGGTAGGGGGTAGTTACCCCCTTCACTCACACACCTGTGAGGACTTCAAGGGGGACAGGGTCGGAGGGTAAGGTTGTATAAATAGCTAAAGCTTTGTATCGATAGGAAAAAATACAAATTATTTCCTAATTAGTCATATTTTCCGTAACTAGAATACAAACCTATACTATTTATTAGGGGTGAGTCACCCATTAGGAGGGTGGACGTCCCTGCCAATCTGGCTTTTTGGCTTTACCCAGGAACTCCTTTTTTTGATTAGGTCAGTACCAAAAATAAGTAGACCCTAACACCTAGCTAAACCTTGCTACACAAGATCTGCTACCTACGCAAGCTGTGTGTTGAGATTAGCAGTGTGACTATCAAGGTAACATTTATCCAAGTCTTTGTCGGAAATAATTGTGGCAACCAAGACTTTCCAAATAACCCCTCGCCAGGGGTTGGAGACATAGCAGAATTGACACAATACTAGGTACACAAGGGAGCGTGGTTTACCTGCAGTGGTTGAAGTCGGCTTGTGCAGAGAATCCAGGCTGCTGCTTTCTTCATGAGAGGGGAGGATGAAGAAAAGAAAGAGTCAGTAACTCCTTTTCATTCAAGCAGACTAAAACAAGGTAACAGTGCCCTCAACTTTCTGCTACTTGTCCAATAAGGAGCTTGAGGTATTCAACCAGCTGTTGTGCAGCAGCCACAGGACCAATAGAGATCGTATTGAGGTCCTGTGAGTCACGTCTTGCAGGTAATGGGCTGTTAAAAGTTGTCTGGCGTTTTCACACCCTTGCTTGTAGAACCTGCATCACAGAGTAATCTCTTTTGAAGGTCAGGGACGTAGCTAAGCCCCTGACATCGTGAGCTCTGGGTCGATGTGTTGGAAGAAGATCTGGATTCAGAGAGTCATAGAGAGAGTTGATAGAGAGAGAAAATAATTAATTGCCGCTCTTCAAGGAGGACACTCCAAAATCAAACCTTTGTTCTCTAGTCTTAGGTAGTTCCATAGCCTTTGTACCATGGTCTTCCAGTGTCTTGGGTTAGAGTTCTCTTGCTTGAGGGTACACTTGAGCACACTGTTCTATCTTATGTCTTATTTCTCTTCCTCTTGCTTTGTTAGTTTTTATAGTTTATAAAGTGATATCTATTTTAATATTGTTGCTCTTAAAATATTTTATTTTTCCTTGTTTCCTTTCCTCACTGAACTATTTTCCCTGTTGGGGCCCCTGGGCTTATAGCATCCTGCTTTCCCAACTAGGGTTGTAGCCTAGCAAATAATAATAATAATAATAATGATAATAATCTGAATTGTTTTTCTGGTTTTAAACTGATTTGCTTAGTGCCAAAATCTGCATAACTCAATCGCCGATCTTCTGTTGGTCATGGTCTTACTTTGAAGGAAATGATGACTATGTCTAAAACAGAGATTCATTCACGTCAATTTGCTGAAGAAGGGTTGCAGTCACCTATTGGAAACGCTCCTTCTGGTGTTCTGCTGGACTGGGGTTCGAGTCCCGCTCAAAATTATCAGTTCCTTTGGTCACTGTAACCTTACCATCCTTGTGAGCTAGGGATGGCGGGTTTGGGGGAGCCTATAGGTCTATCTGCTGAGTCATCAGTAGCCATTGCCTGGCCCTCTTTGGTCCTAGCTTGGGTGGAGAGTGGGCTTGGGCGCTGATCAGATGTAATATGGTCGGTATCTAGGGCATTGTCCTGCTTGATAGGGCAATGTTACTGTCCCTTGCCTCTGCCCTTCATGACAGGAATTTAAATATGTTTTTATGCTAAACAGACTGACCTAAGTCCTTTTATAGTTTATAAATGAAATATCTCTTTTGATTTTGTCACTTTTTTATGTTTTATTTTAATTGTTCGTTATTTCTCATATCGTTTATTTATTTCCTTATTTCCTTTCCTCGCTGGACTAATTTTCCCTGTTGGAGCCCTTGGGCTTTTAGCATCCTGCTATTCCAGGTAGGGTTGTAGCTTAGGTAATAATAATAATAATAATAATAATAATAATAATAATAATAATAATAATAATAATAATAATAACTAAATCTAGACTTTTTGATATCATGAAAAATCCCTCTAGTTTAGTCAGATCTTACATCTGAATATCAATAATTGTAATATTTAGTATAATTTTAGTTCATGGTAAAGCCTACACACCTTCTAATAATGTTTTGCAATAGATTTAACTTGGACCTACACAGAAATGTTATCATGTTTTCCATGCAAAGTTTCCAATTCTACATTAATGATATCTTTCTACCAAAACATTTTATAGACAGAAGTATATAGATAAAATAGTTCACGTTTCAAATATTTCCCTAAACTGATCTTTTAATATTTCACGATTGTTATTTTCCATAGCTGTCTCTCAGATATCTCATCAGTCTTCACCACAAACCGTCTCAGCTTTAGTCTTTTGTGTTGATAATAGTCCAATGCAATATTTTTGATCGCTTCTTCTATCAAAACTGACATGAAATTATTTTTAGAGATAAAACCTGAATGGAAATCTTATTCCATAATCAAGCACATTCGTCAACTTCATGTTTTGAATGTGTGTGAGTGAGGAGAAGGAGAGATGACAACTCGCTAACTTAGACTTATTGGACTCCATGGAACGATTAGATGATATTTGAACCGATAACGGTTGATGCCGTGTCAATTTTGGCGGTCAAGTTTTACTTATTTGCTAAGTCCGTAAATGACACATTTTAGTGTGATACCGAATATAAAACACTTCCATATTTTGCATGGTAGTAAAATGATCTTTGTAACACTGTGCAGTTGAATCGGTGGAACTTCCAAAGTTCAAACTTGCATCGAATGTTTGTATGTTGAACAGGCGGACCTAAGTTTATAAGTTCATAGTTTATTTATGAAAGATCTATTTTAATGCCATTACTGATCTTAATATATTCCGAATATCACCTCTCTTATAGTTTATTCATTTCATTGTGCTATTTTTCCCTGTTGGGTCTTTGAACTTATAGCTTCCTGGTTTTCCAACTAGGGTTGTAGTTTAGCTAGTAATAATAAGTGCAGGATAACGTTTTAAGTCTCTCTCTCTCTCTCTCTCTCTCTCTCTCTCTCTCTCTCTCTCTCTCTCAATGATGATGATGATACTAAACTAGGCATAAATGCTGCGAACTCAGAAGACGTAGAAGCCTTGAGAGAGGATCTAATGAAGTTAAGAGAATAGCCCCAAAAATGGAAAATGCCTTTCAACTGTGGGAAATGCAAAATCATGTACATAGTTTAAAGTAACCCACAATCAGATGACTCACTGCTGGGTAATGAAATAGAAAGTGTGGTGGACCAGGAGGAAGATCTCGGTATTATTATCAGCAAGGATTTGAAGTTCACCAAACAGAGCATAATAGCTGAAAAGAAAACATAAAAAACACAATAGGTTACACAAAGAGACAATTCAAATACAGAGACAAAGACACTGTACTACAGCTGTACACAGATAAACCATAACGTTATACACTTCAAATTCCTCCATCCCGATCGTTTGTAATATATCAAAAACTTTCCTTATTCTCCTGCACAGTCTACAAGTTTACCCTAAGTAAGTCCTTCTGCAAAATTATTATTCACACTTACACTAACATAGGCCTAGGTGCAAATCCAAGGAATTTGCACTTGATATTTCACTAACTTTTGCGCCTGCACTCTACTCGAGTGCCACTGTTCCTAACCTGCTACCCTCTCCCTATCTCTTCTTTATATTATATCTATTCCCCTTATCCACATTAGGCCTCCCATTCCTCTCTTCCGCATTCTTTAACCAAATTGTCCATTCAATTATTCACGATTTTGCATAGGGAAAGGGATCTCCTCATTTCACTGCCCGATACCCACACAAACTTATTACTTTAATTAACAAGAAAATGTTATTCTCAACTACCATAATTTCATTATATAATCCATCTTTTTCATATTATTATCACGCTGATATTACCAATCTCTTGCTTGAGGGTACGCTATTCTATCTTATTTCTCTTCCTCTTGTTTTGTTAAAGTGTTTATAGTTTATGTGAGAAATATTTACTTTAATGCTACTGTTCTTAAAATATATTATTTTCCTTATTTCCTTTCCTCACTGGGCTATTTTCCCTGTTAGGGCCTCTGACCTAATAGCATCCTGCTTTTCCTACTAGAGTTGTAGCTTAACATGTAATAATAATAATAATAATATTATTATTATTATTACAATAATAATAATAATAATAATAATAATAATAATAATAATTATTATTATTATTATTATTATTATTATTATTATTATCTTTATTATTATTATCTCTGCTGTTACCAATCTCTTTCACATTATCATCCCGCTGATATGGCATACTGCGTTCACAATCAACACGGTAAAACCTATCCTTCTCTATCCTGGAAGGATAGCCTTTGACGGCTATCCCTCCTAACCCACACAGCACACATACCTCCATTCCCTGCCTATTCCCTTTACACAAGCACGCGCTACGGGAAGTCCTTATCCCTGCCTATCCATTTCCCTATCCTATCCCACGCGGAGCTCTATCCTCCCTAATGCAAATCCAATTAATCAGGGAAGTGTCAAGTATCCTTTGTCTCAATCTAAATTGCTAGTATCCTTCAGCTTCTCTCGTGCTTAACCTGAAAAGATAACTCCTATCTTTTATTGTAAAATATCTCCATCACACCGGTAATCCCACTTCAATCCTTTTGTGTTAACAAATATATTAATGTCTAATATATTATTATGTAAGTAAGGTCAGAATGCTGTCTCCTTCCTCCCCTCCCCCTCTCAAATCCCTGCCTCCCTCCCTCGCATTCATTGCTTCCGCTTTGTCTGTCGTTCGCCTTCGCTTCTTTGTCCTACACTGAAAACTCCCCTCTCACACCGCTTAATTGCATAACACCCTTTCGCTCTTCTTCTCGTGAAGTCTTTCGCAAATTTCTCCTTTTGTTACATTCCTTTATTGTCCCTATATCTTTCCCTACACTGCACTCCCTGCTCCCTTCCTGCATTACAACCCCCTACGTTTTCAACTTTTCTCTCCTTCTATAACCGTTGGATTGTTGCTAACCGCCATGGCTGCTCCCTCACACATATCATGCACTGTGTCCTCTCTTCCTTCTCTCGAAGCTTCTAGATGCTTCTGTCGCGTTCCCCCTCTCGTCCCCCATACCCTACGTTTTAGAGAGAGAGAGAGAGAGAGAGAGAGAGAGAGAGAGAGAGAGAGAGAGAGAGAGAGTAGTCTATACTGTAGTTGGTTGTCACAACACAACATTAGCATGGATATTGTGTAACCGGACGAGACGTTGGGAGAGACGATTCAAAATTCTACACGAAAATTCTTCCGTCAACTGAACCTAATATAAGACTTCGGCTTTCAATTCATCGTATAGTGGCAACGGAAACCGCAATATCATTGAGTCTTTATTATTTACAATATTTAGAAAATCTCTCTCTCTCTCTCTCTCTCTCTCTCTCTCTCTCTCTACATGTGTTATCCTAGAAGTTAGACAGCATGGATGTAAAAGAGGGAGAAGCAGGAACAAAGAGAGAGAGAGAGAGAGAGAGAGAGAGAGAGAGAGAGAGAGAGAGAGAGTCTCTACATGTGTTATCCTAGAAGTTAGACAGCATGGATGTAAGAGAGGGAGAAGCAGGAACAAAGAGAGAGAGAGAGTTGAAGATTAGGTGTTAGAGGGAGATTGTGGGAGATCTAGTTTAGAAATTGTGGGCGTTTTGTAGGACTGGGCGAGACTGACGAAAGATTGGTGGAGATTGACTGTTGGAGGCAGATTGTGAGAGAACTGATAGAATGTAGGAGAAATTTGCTGGAGGAATAATATTAGGTCAAAGTATGTTGAGGATTGTTGGAGAAAGTTTGATATAGGTCTAATGAAACTGGGATCAGTAGAATTACTCATAAAATAATGGCTCTGAAGAAACAACAGGCTTCCCAGTTTATTCTATTGTGTAAATTAAACTTATTTTATTGTTATTATTTTCAATTTTAGAGCAGAGGCCGATGGGGGTAGCTACCTTACGTCATGGTGAAAATAGGAAAGATAATTTCATGGACTTTGGTCTATTGCAGAGGATTAAACTCCAACTTAGTCTCTCTCTCTCTCTCTCTCTCTCTCTCTCTCTCTCTCTCTCTCTCTCTCTCAGACCTTTGCTTAGACTTCCGCCTCTACACTAATGCACGCGCACACACACAATTACGTTTCATATATACCCATGGGCAATGAATATTGGTATTAAAAACACAGGGAGAAGTGGGAAAGATATATCAAATTTGAGAGAGAGAGAGAGAGAGAGAGAGAGAGAGAGAGAGAGAGAGAGAGAGAGAGAGAGAGAGTTATAATTAGTATTTTCTCTACCATGCTAAAGCATAGCCTATGATTAGCGTCCCATGTGCCAAATGTAAATGGAACTTCTAATTCAGTATCAGTGTTATTAAGGAAAATGATGTTGTCAGGTGGAAATTTGGCAACACTGCTTACTCACTATCACTAGAATCATTCGATTTATGAAACGTCAATATTTCCATTTTGTTTATATTGTGTCATTTATTGATATTTTCGTTATATTATCTGTATTATTATATCCTATACTATAAAATGCTAATTTTCAAATATATATATATATATATATATATATATATATATAGATGAGAGTCTCATTATTGTCTGGAAATTATTATTATTATTATTATTATTATTATTATTATTATTATTATTATTATTATTAAAATTTCCATCACTATCATTGTTTTCATCAAAGTTTTCATCATCAGCCATCTCATCATCGTCCATCGTCTCAAGTATATCAGCCATACTTGTAGGAAGTGCAGTTCCCTTGAACCAACAGGGATCTATATTTCCATCCTTCATTATTCAACCATGATCCACAGCTGGATAACGGACTTCAGGTTTGGGATAATAGGCACGTTTCCATATCGCAACCTGATAGTTCACCTCCTGATATGCTCATTTAGACACTCTTGGTGGCTGAAGAGATGAAAGATCAACATTCTTCTTTGAATCCAGCGACTGCCCACTGCGCTTTAACTCGAGCATTTGGTATCGAAGCTGGTCAACTTCCTTTGACTTAGTTTTGGCAAAATACATGGTGCAGATGAAATCTTCAAGAGCAAGGAATATTTCATCGGTTACCTTACATGACTCCTCTAGGCAACCGATGACTTCTTGGTACTTTGGGTATTTCTGTAGAATTCGCAGCGGTTTCAAATTAACAATTCCCTTAAAGGCACTGGTCATATCGGATCTACTGAATGCGTGCAGACCAAGGAAAGCAAACAAAGGAAAGCAGCACAGTAAGTTGGAGTGAACCCTTTCGATAGTTCTGTGAAATCTATGAAACGCCTTCTATTCCCAGTGCCAGTATCAAAAAGGAGTTGCACACCTAAGTTTGGAGCATAATACAGAAGTATGAAGAATATGTCACTGTCTGGACTTCGAACCCGAAGAAATTTATATCCTTCATCCTTGGCATAGGGGGAAGGGAGTGAGAAGGGGGAGGGAAGGATGGGAAGGGAGTGAGAAGGGGGAGGGAAGGAGGGAAAGGGAGTGAGAAGGGGGAGGGAAGGAAAGGAAGGGAATGAGAAGGGAGAGGAAAGGAGGGGGAAGGGAGTGAGAAGGGGGGAGGAAAGGTTGGGGAAGTAAGTTGAAAGGAGGGAGGAACGGAGTGGGAATGTGGAGAAAAGGAGGGAGTTAAGGAGGGGGAAGGGAGTGAGAAGGAGGAAGGAAAAGAAAGGAAGGGAGTGAGGAGGGTGGATGATACGAGGTGGAAGGGATTAAAAAGGAGGGAGGGGGAAGAGAGTGAGAAAGGGGGAGGAAAGGAGGGGGAAGAGAGGGAGGAGGAAGGGATTGAGAAGGAGGGAGTAAAGGAAGGGAAGGGAGTGAGAAGGGGGAAAGGAAAATAGGGGGAAGGGAGTGGCAAGGGGGGAAAGAAGGGGGAAGGAAGTGGAAAGGAGGGAAGAAAGGAGGGGGATGGGAGTGAAAATGAGGGAAAAAGGAGAGGGAAGGGAGTGATAAGGTTGGATGAAAAGAGGGGAAGGGAGTGAGAAGGAGGGTGAAAATGAGGGGGAGTAAGTGAGGAAAGGAGGGGAAAGGGAGAAAGAAGGTAGGAGGAAAGGAAAAATAAGGGAGTGAGAAGGGGGAAGGAAAGGAGGGGGAAGGGAGTGAGAAGGGGGGAGGGAAGGAAAGGAACGGAATGAGAATGGAGAGGAAAGGAGGGGGAAGGGAGTGAGAAGGGGGGAGCAAAAGAGGGAGAAGGGAGTGAGATTGAAGAGAAAAGGAGTGAGAAGGGAGTGGCAAGGAGGAAGGAAAGGAGGGGAAGGGAGTGAGAAGGGGGAAAGGCGGGGGAAGGGAGTGGGAAGGGGGGAAAGAAGGGGGAAGGAAGTGGAAAGGCGGGAGGAAATGAGGGGGGAGGGAGTGAGAAGCAAGGGGGGAAAGGAGGGGAGAGAGATTGAGAAGGAGGGAAAAAAGAGGGGAAGGGAGCAAGAAGGGGGAGCATAGGAGGGAAAAGGGAGTGAAAAGGTGAAGGATAGGAGGGAGAAGGGAGTGAGATGGGGGGTAGGAAAGGAGGGGGAAAGGAGTGAGAAGGGATAAGGAAAGGTGGGGGAAGGGAATAAAAAGAGAGAGGAAAGGAGGGTGAAGGGATTGGGAAGGCGGGAGGAAAGGAGGAGGAAGGGAGTAAGAAAGAGGGAGGAAAGAAGGGGGAAGGTAGTGAGAAGGAAGGAGGAAGGGACTGAGAAGGAGTGAGGAAAAGAGGGGGGTAGGGAGTGGGAAAGAGGGAGGGAAGGAGGGGGAAGGGAGTGAGAAGGGGGAAGGAAAGAAGGGGGAAGGAAAGAAGAGGGAAGGGAACGGGAAGGAGAGAGGAAAGGAGTGGGAAGAGCGTGAGAAGGGGGAAGGAAAAGAAGGGGGGACTGAGAAGGAGGGAGGAAAGGAGGGGGAAGGTAGTGAGAACGGAGGAGGAAGGGAGTGAGAGGGAAGGATGAAAAGAGGGGGAAGGGAATGAGAAGGGGGAGGAAGGAGGAGGGGTAAGGGAGTGGGAAGAGGGGAGGAAAGAAGGAGGAAGGGAGTAAGAAGGAGGGAGGAAAGAAGGGGGAAGGGAGTGAAAAGGGAGGAGGAAGGGACTGAGAAGGAGGGAGGGAAGGAGGAGGGAAGTGAGTGGGAAGGATGGAGGAAAGGAGGGGGAAGGAAGTGAGAAGGGGGAGGAAAGGTGGGGGAAGGGAGTGAGAAGGGCGAGAAAAGGAGAGTGAAGGGGATTGGGAAGGGGGGAGGAAAGAAGGAAAAAGGGAGTAAGTAGGAGGGAGGAAACCAGGGGGAAGGGAGTGAGAAGGGAGGAGGAAGGGACTGAGAAGGAGGGAGGAAAAGAGGGGGTAGGGAGTGGGAAAGAGGGAGGGAAGGAGGGGGAAGGGAGTGAGATGGGGGAAGGAAAGAAGGGGGAAGGGAACGGGAAGGAGAGAGGAAGGGAATGGGAAGAGCCTGAGAAGGGGGGAAGGAAAAGAAGGGAGGGACTAAGGAGGAGGAAAGGAGGGGAAGGTAGTGAGAAAGGAGGAAGGGAGTTTGAGGGAAGGATGAAAAGAGGGGGAAGGGAGTTGAGAAGGGAGGATGAAGGGACTGAGAAGGAGGGAGGAAAAGAGGGGGGTAGGGAGTGGGAAAGAGGGAGGGAAGGAGGAGGAAGGGAATGAGATGGGGGAAGGAAAGAAGGGGGAAGGGGAACGGGAAGGAGAGAGGTAAGGAATGGGAAGAGCATGAGAAGGGGGAAGGAAAAGAAGGGGGGACTAAGAAGGAGGGAGGAAAGGAGGGGGAAGGTAGTGTGAAAGGAAGAGGAAGGGAGTGAGAGGGAAGGATGAAAAGAAGGGGAAGGGAGTGAGAAGGGGGGAGGAAAGGAGGGTAAGGGAGTGGGGAAGGGGGGAGGAAAGGAGGAGGAAGAGAGTGAGAGGGATGGATGAAAAGAGGGGGAAGGGAGTGAGAAGGGGGAGGAAAGGTGGGGGAAGGTTGTGTGAAGGGCGAGGAAAGGAGAGTGAAGGGATTGGGAAGGGGGGAGGAAAGAAGGAAGAAGGGAGTAAGTAGGAGGGAGGAAACCAGGGGGAAGGGAGTGAGAAGGGAGGAGGAAGGGACTGAGAAGGAGGGAGGAAAAGAGGGGGTAAGGAGTGGGAAAGAGGGAGGGGAGGAGGGGGAAGGGAATGAGATGGGGGAAGGAAAGAAGGGGGAAGGGAACGGGAAGGAGAGAGAAAGGATTGGGAAGAGCGTGGGAAGGGGGAAGGAAAAGAAGGGGGGGGGAATGAGAAGAGGGAGGAAAGGAGGGGAAGGTAGTGAGAAAGGAGGAGGAAGGGAGTGAGAAAGGAGGAGGAAGGGAGTGAGAGGGAAGGATGAAAGAAGGGGGAAGGGAGTGAGAAGGGGGACGAAAGGAGGGGAAGGGAGTGGGAAGGAGGGAGGAAAGGAGGAGGAAGGGAGTTTGAGGGAAGGATGAAAAGAGGGGGAAGGGAGTGAGAAGGGGGAGGAAAGGAGGGTAAGGGAGTGGGAAGGGGGGAGGAAAGGAGGGTAAGGGAGTGGGAAGGGGGAGGAAAGGAGGAGGAAGAGAGTGAGAGGGATGGATGAAAAGAGGGGGAAGGGACGTGAGAAGGGGGAGGAAAGGAGGAGGAAGAGAGTGAGAGGGATGGATGAAAAGAGGGGGATGGGAGTGAGAAGGGGGAGGAAAGGAGGAGGAAGGGAGTAAGAAGGAGGGAGGAAAGAAGGGGGAAGGGAGTGAGAAGGGAGGATGAAGGGACTGAGAAGGAGGGAGGAAAAGAGGGGGTAGGGAGTGGGAAGAGCGGGGTGGGAAGGAGGGGGAAGGGAGTGAGATGGGGGAAGGAAAGAAGGGGGAAGGGAACGGGAAGGAGAGAGGAAATGAGTGGGAAGAGCGTGAGAAGGGGGAAGGAAAAGAAGGGGGGGGGGACTGAGAAGGAGGAGGAAAGGAGGGGAAGGTAGTGAGAAAGGAGGAGGAAGGGAATAAGAGGGAAGGATGAAAAGAAGGGGAAGGGAGTGAGAAGGGGGAAGGAAAGGAGAAGGAAGGGAAGTGAGAGGGGAAGGATGAAAAGAGGGGGAAGGGGAGTGAGAAGGGGGAGGAAAGGAGGGTAAGGGGAGTGAGAAGGGGGGAAGGAAAGGAGAAGGAAGGGAGTGAGAGGGAAGGATGAAAAGAGGGGGGAAGGGAGTGAGTAGGGGGAGGAAAGGTGGGGGGAAGTAGTGAGAAGGGCGAGGAAAGGAGAGTGAGGGATTGGGTAAGGGGGGAGGAAAGGAGGAGGAAGGGAGTAAGAGAGGGGAGGAAAGAAGGGGGAAGGGAGTGAGAAGGGGGGAAGGGAGTGAGAGAGGGAGGAGGAAGGGACTGAGAAGGAGGGAGGAAAAGAGGGGGTAGGGAGTGGGAAAGCGGGTGGGAAGGAGGGGGAAGGGAATGAGATGGGGGGAAGGAAAGAAGGGGGAAGGGAACGGGAAGGAGAGAGGGAAAGGAGTGGGAAGAGCGTGAGAAGGGGGAAGGAAAATAAGGGGGGGGACTGAGAAGGAGGGAGGAAAGGAGGGGGAAGGGTAGTGAGAAAGGAGGAGGGAAGGGAGTGAGAGGGGAAGGATGAAAAGAAGGAGAAGGGAGTGAGAAGTGGGAGGAAAGGAGGGTAAGGGAGTGGGAAGGGGGGAGGAAAGGAGGAAGGGAGTGAGAGGGGAAGTATGAAAAGAGGGGGAAGAGAGTGAGAAGGGGGAGGAAAGGAGGGTAAGGGAGTGGGAGGGGGGGAGGAAAGGAGGAGGAAGGATAGAAGGGGGAAGGGAGTGAGAAGGGAGGAGGAACGAACTGAGAAGGAGAGAGGATAGAAGGGGGAAGGTGGGAGGAATGGAGGGGAAGGGTCCCCTCTGGGAGTACCAGAGGATACCCCTAATTCCTCCGGAATCGCCGGAGGTGCTTCCATCATTCAATTTGGCTTAGCTTATTACGAGAAAAATACAAATGACTCAAGTCTCCAATCCCTTAAAGACATCGATCCACTGAGACTGACTTTTGAGCCTCCGGAGACTCTTAGTTCTTCACACACTGTCTCAAAGATATTTTCATAAAACTGCAGCAAAGGCTTCTTTAATCCTGAAGAAGAAGAATCCCAATTCGTAAAGACTTGAGCGATCTTGAAAACGTGATATTCTTTTGAAGACTTTGGAGACAATGTGTGACTTTGGAGAGAACTAAAAGTATCTGTAGCCTTAAATGGGAGTTTCGTTTGAGCTTAAAGTCTTCAAAGAATTCTGGAAGGAAGAGGAAAGATCTGTCTTTTTCTAATATCAAACTGAATCAAAATGGACAATGAAAGCACCTCCGGAGATTCCGGAGGAATCAAGGGTTTTCGGTTCATCCAAGACGCCCACCTTTGGTGCCTCCCGGAAAAGTCCAAAGACCCATTTCCACCAAGAGGGCCGATCGCTGGGGTTCTCTCTGGAGAGCTAAAAAAAAACTTTTGTCAGAGGTTTTTTGTTTGTTTGCGGACTATCAGAAAGAATTCATCTGTTCAGCAAATGAAGATTTACTTACGACGTTTTACTGATATTAAACATATTTCATTATCATCGAATGTTTTATTTTATACTA
>NC_090727.1:26617368-26628827 GCF_036898095.1 Palaemon carinicauda | reverse complement strand
AATAAAAGTAAAGCATTTTGTTTTCTAAGATTTCAGAGAGATACCACGTTTTTGTTTTAGGCACTAATACTCCCATTTTCTTGCCTGTATTTCAAGATATTATTCTTAGTTTAGTGTGTGTGTGTGTGTGTGTGAGAGAGAGAGAGAGAGGAGAGGAGGAGAGAGAGAGAGAGAGGAGAGAGAGAGAGAGAGAGAGAGTTAATGAACTGAATGCAATTTATATATTGAATTTTTACGTAGGAATGTTTTTATTATAGATAAATATGAGTACATAAATAGACGCGTCAAATTTGAAATTCTATTTACACATTCGTATGATTAAAGGTGTAATTAAAAAGTAAATACAAAATAACATTGAAAATTATAGGTGTGTAAGTCTTGGTCGCAAATGTACTTTTGAGAAACACATTTGGCCAGTTTACTCTACAATTACACCCCCCAAAATGAGAAGGTATTTTCTGATCTAGGAGAGATTTTCCCTGTAAAAGTCTAATCTTGCATCGTGGGAGGTTACCCGCCCACTAACCCACCCATGAAAGCAGTCTTTGTATTTTATTCTATGTATAAATAATTGTGTATCTTTTACGGTTTTACTTTCATCGTCTTTTGGATCGTAAATGTTGCTATTTTCAAAGATGCTTCTCTTGGGTCCCCTTCATACAGTCGTGTGTTGTTATACTAATAAAAGATTTAAATTGCAATTGTATTATATTGAAGATTTCGTGAAAGAATAATTTTATAAAATATGATAACTGCAACATTTTCCCGAAAAGGAAGCGTGTGACGTGATGAAAAACTTTTGAAATGTTCTTTGTATTTCACATTGCAAAATAAATTTCCATTTTCTTTTTTTCAAAATAATTAAATATTTGATTCATAGATTATTATTGCTCGAGATTGAAAAGCAATGTTTTCAATGGTACAAGTGAAGCCTGGAGGCCCTACAATATTCTAGATATGTCTTTTTGAGAAACGGAGAACACGAAAGGAATATTGAATGAGAGGTGAATTTGTAGAAAGACTTGGAAGTGTTTTATAAAAGAGCCCTTTTTTATCACTAACAGTATTCTTTAAATACGGCCAGGTTCAAACCACGTTCGGGCAACGCTTTCATGCTTAAGGGAAAAAGGTTTTTCAGTCGTTACACAAAAGAAAGGTTTGTATTATGGAGTTCAAATTCAAGGGCACCAATGTAACTAAAATATAATATTTTTCAGTTGCTTTACAACACTATTATCTTGAGACGATAAGGATATTTAGGACTCACTCAGGTAGCTTATAAAACTCTTCAAGGTCTTGGCCATATAATAATTGTGAACGATATGAATATTATCAATACGTAAGTTGACTTTGGTAATTTTGTTTTATTTTTTGCAACATGAACCTGTTGTAGATTTCTTGGCGGTATTGCAGCTTGCAACAACTTGGACGTTTAGTGTATATATATATATACATATATATATATATATATATATATATATACATATATATATATATATATATATACATACATACATACATACATACACACTAGTGTACCCTGCCGTCAAAAAATACAGCTAAATATTTAGATAGATATGCGCATGCATGCACACGACCGCTAAGATTGTAGATTACCTCTCGTGGTGCCCACTCTCACCAGGGTATGACTACTTCCTTTCTGCTCTACCTGAGGCACGGGAAGAGAACGGAAACTATATATATATATATATATATATATATATATATATATATATACATATATATATATATATATATATATGTGTGTGTGTGTGTGTGTGTGTAACTAGACTCGTACCTCTTTATTACATAGGGGAGACATGTATGTATACCGTCATATTGCAGAATTTCTATACTGACATTTCAAAACAGCTAAAAGGATTTGTATGAATTGTACGAAAAAAAGAAATGAAATAAAAAAATGACTTCTCTACTAAAAGATAATCCCTCCAGGCAGGAGCTTTTGAATTTGAGCTGCTGTTTCTTTCCCAACACCAAAGAAGAATGACGTACAGCGCCCAATTAGATTTAATGTACCGCCCAAGGGGGGCGTCGTTTGTGAACAATTCGGCGAATTAAGCGTTTTGACCTTAGATTTGTCATGTGAGAACTTTGTTCGTTAGGTCGCCCCTCTGCTCCTCGTTGATCGTTACTTCAGCCCTTTTCAACTTTGAACTTATATTTTCCTCCCTCAGTATTAGCAGGTCTTTTCTATTTCAGTCCTCCCATGGGTTGTGATGGCCTAATGGAAACGTCTCTGTTTGGCGATCAACCGGACTGAGGTTCGAGTAATGCTCAAGCTCGATAATTTCTTATAGTGTTTGTAACCTATAGGTCTACCTGCTGATTCTTCAGCAGCCATTGCCTGGCCCTCGCTGATCCCAGCTTGGGTGTGATCATATGTATTAATGAGGCACTCTTTTGGAAGTAGTCCTGCTTGCTAGGGCATTGTCATATCCCCTTTGCTCTGCTATTCTTAAGTAGCCTTTAAATCTTTAAATGTAATAATCTCTAAGTTTTCTTTACACCTTGGGTTCTTAAATACGTTGTCTTTTTCTGGTTTCCAGTTTTGGAGAAATGAAAGGTCTACGTGAAATTAGAAAACTGAGATAGTGTGAGGAACTGAACGAATTCTTATTAAATTGTATCGAAGTTCGTGTAGCTCAGAAGGCTATGCAATGTTTTGTGTAATCAAATATTTCTCCATCGCCTCTGTTATATAGTAATTAAAGATGTCCTATTTTATTACAACAGCAACAACAATTAAGCCATTTCTATTCTAGTGCAGGACAAAGTCCTGAGACATGTCCATGTTCATGTCTGAGGTTTGACCATTATCATCACCCCTCTGCCCACTGCGGATTGATGATGATGAGAGATTTTAGTCATATCGCTCACAGCAAACCAACCTAGTTTGAGTGGTCATGACCAGTATAGCATTGCTGATCATAACGACACGCAAAGCCTTTCATCGCGTTAAGGTATCCCCACTCAGAAAGGGCCTATTCTATTGGTAGGGACTAAATGAAAAATTATTTTAATGTGATTAGGAAGATCTTTTGAATTCGGTATTCAATAGTGCAATCAATTTATTCTTTTCAAAATACTTCAAATCATTAAGTCTTCTGGAGGATCGCTTAGACTCAGAGTGTGCTCCCATGAACTTTCAAGGCTTCGTCTGATCCATTTCTCGAGCGCTGCTGGGAGCGATTAATCCTTCCATTGGCTTTCTCTCTCCTCTCTTTCCTTCTTTCTCTGTCAACAGAACCTTAATTAGGAATCCCGGAAGGACAATATCTCTTTTCTAATGGAAAAGAGTTAGATGAGTTGTAGGGAAGGATTGTCACGTTGTCCTTCTCGTCAGCTCTGCGTGTGCACTTCTTAAGGAACAATTGGAATGATTTCGGAGGAATATTTGTTTATTCATAATGAAAGAGGGTGGGAAAATTCATTGTAGCCTCACCTACTTTTTCAAAAATATGCAACGACAATTTAAATACAAAAGCAAAGAGTTGGGAATTATACGGAAAATTAAATTTTAGAACAAAGAAGTAATGTATGGGATTAAGGAGTAAATTTATATAACCCAAAGTGTAGAAGCACAGTGAGATTTAAAAATTATAAGAGAAGAAACATCAAAGCTGCCATGGGCACAATTAGAGTTGTGACGAATGTTCTTACCATTTTCCTAAAAATCCTCATTATAATGAATAATAGCATCAACAAAAAACAATAATAATGATTAAAATGTCTCTTGCGCGAATTCATGTTTGCTTTGACATAATTTCTAGAATACTTATAACAACGTATAGATTTTCAAACTGGCTCTGAAATCTTGGGCAGGGATGATTAAAAATCCTAGGATAGTCTACAATCCTACGTAGTTCGTCAGTCATAGGATGAAACGACTTCATTAGTACAGATCATCTTTCGATTTTTGGAATCATGCTCATATTTAATCAACGGTGACATGCAGGGAGATCAAAGGGATATTTTTTTGGGAGAGAGAGAGAGAGAGAGGAGAGAGAGAGAGAGAGAGAGAGAGAGAGAGAGAGAGAGAGGTGAACACTCGGTTATTTTAGAACATGTAATATGTGTATTTGAATGAGATGTTTTATTCTGTAATATTTACTGATAGTAGTATCAGCAGCATTATATAAGAAAGAAATGTTTTGTGTCAAGTCTGTGTTTACATGACATTTAGTTATTTAAGATGTTTCTTAGTTGTAATTTAGTGAATTATCTTAAAGGAGAAGGGCCGACGTCATACGTGTATGTTTGGTCAACGGGATTTTGTATGATACAGGAAATGTTCTGCTTTTCATAAGGAAAGATATTTGTGTTAATTTGATAGTAATATCAAGAACTGAGTGAAATTCAACTCTATTGTGAGATATCGTTAAGAACCAGCCCCACAAACGAACGCACAAGCGTAAATTAGATCGTGAAGGAATTGTAAAGAAATGTGACCTATATTCAGAGATAACATTGAAATACATGATTCGGCATTTTTGGGTCGATGAGTTTTATGTTGTAGTTTATTTTAAGAATCCTTCTACAAAAATAAAATAAGACTACAAAATAAGCGAAACTTTTTGCTGGAATCGTTTCCAGTTAGCGCAAAAAAAAAAAAAGCCAAACATTTTATTAATAGATAAAGATTATCTGGGAGAAGAATCCTAAAAAAAGATGAGTAAGAGAAATCTGTGGAAAAGATGAATAAGACAAATCTAAGGAAAAGATGAGTTAGAGAAATGTGAGGAATAGATGGGAAAAAAAATATCTGAGGAGAAATGGGTGAGAGAAATCTGAGGAAAAGATAAGTAAGAGAAATTTGAGAGAAAATGAGTAAGAGTAATTTAAGGAAAAGATGAGTAAGAGAAATCTGAGTAAAAACTGGTAAGGGAAATATGAGGGAAAGATGAGTAACAGAAATCTGAAGAAAAAGTGAGTAAGAGAAGTCTGGATTAAAAAAAAAAAAAAAAAAAAAAAGTAAGAGATATCCGTAGAAAAATCTTTGGAGGAAATGTGTGTTGTTGGTTCTTGAATCTAACGATGAGAGTGAAGTAACGATAGATAACTGGATGACATCCGTAGTTGGAGGTCCATTAAGGCTATCAAAGGGAAACGTTACGAGGAAGAAGAAGAATAAGAAGAATGCGTCTGGTTTGTTACTTTCTTACGTTGTCTAAGACTTCAGTTGGTATTTATAGTAACCGGGTGTTACACTTGTTTTGTAGTTATACATAGAGTACATTATTTTATAATTTTTATTAATTGCTTTTTCTGAATATTAACTTTTTTAAGGTATACAGTAACCGAACGTGAGGTTTCTTTAACGGCTGGATTGTCGTATTGTTTTTTTGTAGTGATACATAGAGTACATTAATGGATTATGTCTATCGTTTATAATGTATACTATACAGAAATTGAAAAATATCCTTGAAAAAGCAATTAGCATTAATTATGAAAAAAGTAGTTAATGCTAATTGCTTTTTATAAGGCATACCTTATAAATGACAGGCATAATGAATTCTGTAGCATGTTGCATGAACATAAGTACAGAAATTTTGGAAACAATACGTCAAAAAACATGCTTCATGCGAGGACTCATTATCACAGTTGGTTTAGTGTCCGGAGATCATACGCCATTAGCTATAATCTATATTGACATGTATATTATAGTATTTTATTATTATGCTTTTATGCCAATGCCCTCTATGCATCAAGAAGCTTTACGATGAAGAAACCAGACATATTTTCACTATTCTTTTTTTTAATGGAGTTTTGGAAGAGAACGACTTTTCCCAAATGACACTGAACTGCAGAAAACTTATTTTCATGAAGTTTCCTGATTCTGGAGTTGAATGCATTGTTGATATTGAGTGGTTGGGTAAGTAGAATAGAATGTTTATTACATCTCTCTTATATTTTGGTAATTTGGAAATTTTCGTTGCAGGTATGTGATGGTAAAGATTTCTAAGTCAAGGGAGAGAAGATTGTCTGTTAGAAGTCAAGGTAACGAAAATGAGATTTCATCTTTATTTATTCTGATTTTGTTCCCTTTATACATAGAGGTGCAGTTCTAGAAAATGTCATTTATTAGGGGTTGCGAATTCACTATTATTTCCTAAAATTCCCGACCTTTTTAAATTCTCTCTCTCTCTCTCTCTCTCTCTCTCTCTCTCTCTCTCTCTCTCTCTCTCTCTCTCTCTCTCTCTCTCTCTCTCTCTCTCCTATGCATTGTGACTACAGTGGGAGTGGAAATATCCTTTAGGATTGCTAAAGTTTTTGAGCGTCTGTAAGAAATCAAAAGTCTTCTATTTTGACTTTTTTTTTTAGTCGCGTACAATAAAAATCATTTTCATAAGCCTCAGGCGGGCGTCGGCACAGGGTTTATTGTTTTTTATATTTTCAGTGTTGGGTTTAACAGTTGTAACGTCATAGTGAGCGTATTCTACTGCCTATATGCTTCATCTGCAGTAGTTCATAGGGTAATGGGAAATGAAAAATACCATCGCTAAGATGAAGGTGTTTCAACGTGTTGATGTATCCTTTCACATTCCTGTTTTTTTTTTTTTTTTCTTCTTCTTTTTTTTAGCGTGCTGAAGTGTTAATAGATCCTGGTAGGACGTCTGTCTACCGAACTCTTTTATTGACCGTGTATTGCTGAAGATGAGGTAAAGATAATGACAGTCAGGATTGGAATTCTTAAGTAGAGCAACACATTTTCCAAGTCCTTTGCGAAAGCCAAACTGCAAAATAGGGAATATGCGTCTTGCCATTAAAGGTTCAAGAAGAGCTTACAATGATTCTCTTTATGAATAAGAATGTCTTTGAGAGTACATGTAAGGTTACAAAGACTTTTACAGTTAACCTTAGTATTTTTAGAAACTGGTGAGTATTTCTCCTTTGATCCAGCTTCCACTTGAAGGATTTACCAACTGCTTCATCGGAGTTATCCTAAACATTTATTTAAATTAAGGGTAGTTTTCCTGTTGGTCCAGCTTCCACGTGAAGAATTTATCGTCTACTTTCATTTGCTATAACCGTTGATACCAGAATGAAAGAATGAACAGAGGAGGAGGAGGAGGAGGAGGATGATGATGATGATGATCCTATCTAAAGTTGCTGTGCTGAAGCCAATGGAAGTGCCATATGGCTGCCTCCTCCACCGCAGTTGGTGCATCTACAGAAGGTTATTTATAGCGATGAAATTCAGCTGTATTATTAAATGGCTTTTATTTCGAGGTTAATACTTAATTCAACCGTAAATTCTTTCAATAAGGTACATTTACATACCATAAAATGCGTGTATCTAATTGCATAAATATAGTACTTTTATAATAGGTATTTCACATTACTTTTTTTTTCTCATACAGCAATGTTTACCATTTGTTTTGTACAATGCACTTACTTTTCTCCTTTTCCTTATTTGGAATTGACTGAAATATTCATGAAGTTTGAATGACTCGTGTTTGTTGTGGGTTAGAAAAGGAGACCTTGTTTGACTTTTGACTTGATATGATGGTCTGTCATATTTCATTTTTTTTATTTAAGGTTACCATAATTATGATCATATTTGATACGTATTTATCCAGTTTATTTTAGCAAAGTACTGCTATTAGAGAGAGAGAGAGAGAGAGAGAGAGAGAGAGAGAGAGAGAGAGAGAGAGAGAGAGAGAGAGAGAGAGACCTCGTTATATTACACCGAATTTTACAAAAATGCCTTGGACGAACTACTTAATAAGCAGATTGAGACGAAGCAGAAACTTATTGAAAATACAAGTACTAATATTTGTCGCCTTCGAGAACAACTTTTTCAGGATTTATCTATCATTGACCGTGTTATTTATTAGAAACTTTTTAATGATTTTGTAAATAATTATGTCTCGTCTGTACAACTACGTCATCAAAAAAAAAAACTTAAAGCATTAGGTGTTGTTACTCCTAATTTTAATGTTGATAAGGTTAATAATATTCTTGCTGACCAAACTAAATTTAAGTTACATGGTGAACCAATTTTTTTGGACATTTACAAAAGAGAAGACAAAATTAACAGATTTTTGAGGAAACTAAAAAATGAAGGTATCTTAAATGAAGCAACGTATCAAAAAACTGTTTGTGACTGGTTCCTCTTTTAGCATTCTATATGGACTACCAAAGATACATAAGGAAGGAGTTCCTATTAGAGCTATTATGACAGCTTATAACAACCCGTCTTATAAAATATCAAAACACCTTGTCTCTTTACTTGGTAATTTCTCAAGCAACCAGTTCTCACTAAAAAATGGCTATGGGTTTCAGCAATAAATAGTTTTACAAGATGGTGATCTACATATGACAAGTTTTGATGTAGAATCTCTTTTTACAAATGTTCCACTAAATGAAACCATTAATATTATTTTAGATGAAATTTTTTATGACGATCAAATTATTTTTCATGGTTTTAACAGACATTATTTTAAGACTTTTCTTGAGCTTGCTGTGCAAGACTCCATGTTTGTTTTTAATGGCCAACTCTATTCGCAGGTCGATGGAGTTGCCATGGGGTCCCCTTTAGGGCCTTTGTTTGCAAATATTTTTATGTCATCTTTTGAAGAAAATTTTTTTAATATTTGTCCAGACTCTTGTAAGCCAGTGTATTATAGAAAATATGTTGATGACACTTTTGTGTTATTTAAACAACCATGGCATAGTGAAATGTTTTTAAACCATATAAATATTCAACACCAAAATATGAAGTTCACTATAGAAAAAGAGAACAACAACTCTCTACCTTTCTTAGACATTAACGTAAGCAGACGATGCTGAATTTATAACATCTGTGTATCGGAAAAAGACATTCACTGACTTGCCAACAATTTTTATAGTTATTATTTTTTAAATTTTAAACTAAATGCTATATACACACTTGTTTATAGGGCTCTGCGTTATTCCTCGAGTTGGTCACTCTTTCATAAGGAGATTTTATTTTTTAATTTTTTCAAGCAAAACTCTTACCCTGAAAATATGGTTCAAAAGGTTATTAACAAGCTCCTCTCACGACATTTCTCCGCTCTAGTACCATCGTATAATGTAAAAAAGAAAAATATTTTCGCTACAATTCCTTACCAATCTGACTACGTTTTCCATCAAACTTAGAAAAATAATAGAAAAAGAGTTCGGCTGCCTCATCATCCAACTTATCCCAATCAATCCACTCAAAATTAATGTATTTTTTGGCTACAAAGACAAACTGCAGACCTTCATGAGGTCCAACATCATTTATAAATTCAAGTGCCCGGGATGTCCCGGTATCTATGTTGGATCTTGCCGAAGGTTGTTGCAGGTGAGATACTGTAGCCATATGGGATACAGCTTTAGAACGGGTCAGAGACTTGGTAACCCAGAATTTTCTAATATAAGGAATCATGCCACCACTTGCAAAATCCAAGTAAAGAAAAAACATTTTTCAATTATTGGTGGGACAAAACATAGCGAATTTCTAACTACCCTTGAGTCATTATACATTAAACGCCTCGTTCCTTCTTTAAACTCTAACGCCTCCGCTTCTCCTCTTTTCTTAGCATAACTGAACTCGTAGATGGGTAACAATTCTTACTCATTCGTTCTTCGCCTTTTTCTATGGATGGTTTGGTGAGCACTGGTTCTCTTTTGTTTCAATGTTTTAGTTTTCACGATTTTCTGTTATAAAATCAATAAGGTTTTAATATTCTTTTATTATTTTGTTTTAAATCATTGTATAAATTTTAAGAATTTTATATTTATATCTTTTACAGATTGATAATGAACTTTGCAATGTTCGAAACGTCTCCTAAATAAATTATGGCTTTTTTACTGATGTGTTTTGGACCCTGCTGCACACCATATATAGGATCTTCACATGTAATCCCTATATATATATATATATATATATATATATATATATATATATATATATATATATATATATATATATATATATATATATATATCACATGTACATGATGTACATGTACATGATGTACATATATATACATATATATATATATACATGTGCATGTACATGATGTACATGCACATGTACATATATATATATATATATATATATATATATATATATACATGTGCATGTACATCATGTACATGTACATGATGTACATGTACATGATGTACATATATATATATATATATATATATATATATATATATATATATATATATATATATGGCCAGACACTTGTTTGATATTATATAGGAGAGAAATGTTTTGAATTGGAGATGAATTACAAGGGGGGGAGGGGGGGGGGTTGGAATTGCATTCCCTTGAATGCTCGGATTCAGACAATCGTTTTTGATCGTTTTGTGAAATTCAACAAAGGATTCGTTGAATAGAAAACTTATATCCATTTTAGTTTATTCTCGTCTTCGAGGAAAACTTTTTTTTCGTTTTAAAGCTTTTCTATTGATGGAAGGCCATAACGATACAAATTTCTATCCATTATGAATGTCTTTAGCCTTGGACTTATAGTTCTTAATAATCTTAGGATTGAATAGACATTGATATAAGAACAAGGAGAGTTGTGTAGGAAAGACGAGAGCAATCACTTGTCTCAAAGTCATTAATACTTTCACATTCCTAATTACCAGATCTTTCGTGATCTTAATTTTAAGATTGTGAATTTGTGATACATTAAGGTTCTTTTACAGATAGTTCTACATTGCTCATCATCTAATGCCCAGAATTTACAGTGATATCTCTCTCTCTCTCTCTCTCTCTCTCTCTCTCTCTCTCTCTCTCTCTCTCTCTCTCTTGTTAAGCGTATGAAGTGATACGCTTCCGTACATTTTTAGTTACTAGTATATGTGACCCTTAAAAATGACGGCCAAATATTTAGATTGGTATATACTCCCCTCTCACCATGGTTGTCTACTCCTTTCCCTCCCCACCTGAGGAACGGGAGAGACCGAGTAGTTATACCCATGGCAATGCCACTGAACGTGATGGGAAAGAAGTTATATATATATATATATATATATATATATATATATATATGTGTGTGTGTGTGTGTGTGTGTGTGTGTATATTATTTATATATATATATATATATATATATATATATATATATATATATATATATACATATATATATATATATATATATAACATATATATATATATTGTCAGACACTTGATCTTTATTATTTAGAGGAAGTTAACGATTTGAAATTTGAAGGGCGTTAGATCTAAGGCATTCTGTTAAAGTACTGAATCTGCTCCGTTCTGCCCGATGCCAAACATTCACGTCGAGAAGAAACAAGAGGATGCCACCAACAGACCTACCTTCTGGCGCTGCCAAACGTCATCGTCAGAATATGTATGACCTGAGGTTTAGTTATTCCGGAGTGTAAAACTCTTGTCTGGTTGTCTGTCTTTTTTGGCCTTGCATACGAAAGAAGTCCCTTAGGGTTTACAG
>NC_090727.1:26597368-26612368 GCF_036898095.1 Palaemon carinicauda | reverse complement strand
CTACAAGTATGGCTGATATACTTGAGACGATGGACCATGATGAGATGGCTGATGATGAAAACTGATGAAAACAATGAAAGTGATGGAAATAATGATAATAATAATAATAATAATAATAATAATAATAATAATAATAATAATAAATAATTTCCAGACAGTAATGAGACTGTAATCTAATATATATATATATATATATATATATATATATATATATATATATATATATATATATATATATATATATATATATTTGAAAATTAGCATTTTATAATATAGGATAAAATAATATAGATAATATAACGAAAATATTAATAAATGACACAATATAGACAAAATGGAAATATTGACGTTTCAGAAATCGAATGATTCTAGTAACAGTGAGCAGGCAGTGTTGCCAAATTTCCTCCTGACAACATCATTTTCCTTAATAACACTGATACTGAATTAGAAGTTCCATTTACATTTGGCACATGTGCGGCTAATCATAGGCTATGCTTTAGCATGGTAGAGAAAATACTAATTATAACTCTCTCTCTCTCTCTCTCTCTCTCTCTCTCTCTCTCTCTCTCTCTCTCTCTCTCTCTCTCTCTCTCAAATTTGATATATCTTTCCCTCTTCTCCCCGTGTTTTTTAATACCAATATTCATTGCCTATGGGTATATATGAAACGTGGTTGTTCGTGTGCGCGTGCATTAGTGTAGAGGCGGAAGTCTAAGCAGAGGTCTGAAGAGAGAGAGAGGGAGAGAGAGAGAGAGAGAGAGAGAGAGAGAGAGTTCAGTCCATGCAATAGACCAAAGTCCATGAAAATACCTTTCCTATTTTCACCATGACGTAAGGTAGCTACCCCCCATCGGCCTTTGCTCTAAAATCGAAAATATTAACAATAAAATAAGTTTAATTTACACAATAGAATAAACTGGGAATCCTGTTGTTTCTTCAGAGCCATTATTTTATGATTAATTCCACTGATCTCAGTTTCATTAGACCAATATCAAACTTCCTCCAACAATCTTCAACATACTTTGACCTAATATTATTCCTCCAGCAAATTTCTCCTACATTCTATCAGTTCTCTCACAATCTGCCTCCAACAGTCAATCTCCACCAATCTTTCGTCAGTCTCGCCCAGTCCTCCAAAACACCCACAATTTCTAAACTAGATCTCCCTCAATCTCCCTCCAACATCTCTCTCTCTCTCTCTCTCTCTCTCTCTCTCTCTCTCTCTCTCTCTCTCTCTTTCTTTGTTCCTGCTTCTTCCTCTCTTGCATCCATGCTGTCCAACCTCTGGGATTCTACAAACAATACATGGAGAGAGAGAGAGAGAGAGAGAGAGAGAGAGAGAGATTCACTAAATATTGTAAGTAATAAAGACTCAAAGATATTGCGGTTTCCGTTGCCACTATACGATGGATTGAAAGCCGAAGGCTTTTATCAAGTTCTGTTGACGGAAAAATTTTCGTATAGAATTTTGAATTGTGTACTGTCTCTCAACGTCTCGTCCGGTTACACACAATATCCATGCTAATGTTGTGTTGTGACAACCAACTACAATATAGACTACTCTCTCTCTCTCTCTCTCTCTCTCACTCTCTCTCTCTCTCTCTCTCTCTCTCAAAGGTAGGGTTTGGGGAGGTATGGGGGACGAGGGGGGGAACGCGACAGAAGCTTCTAGAATCTTCGAGAAAGGAAGAGAGGACACAGTGCATGATATGTGTGAGGGAGCAGCCATGGCGGTTAGCAACAATCCAACGGTTATAGAAGGAGAGAGAATAGTTGAAAACGTAGGGGGTTGTAATGCAGGAAGGGAGCAGGGAGTGCAGTGTAGGGAAAGATATAGGGACAATGAAGGAATGTAACAAAAGGAGAAATTTGCGAAAGACTTCACGAGAAGAAGAGCGAAAGGGTGTTATGCAATTAAGCGGTGTGAGAGGGGAGTTTTCAGTGTAGGACAAAAACACGAAGGCGAACGACAGACAAAGCGGAAGCAATGAATGGGAGGGAGGGAGGGAGTACGGTGTCCGGGGAGGGAGGGAGGGAGGCAGGGATTTGAGAGGGGGAGGGGTGGACACAGCATTCTGCCCTAACTTATATATTAATATATTAGACATTAATATATTTGTTAACACAAAAGGATTGAGGTGGGATTACCAGTGTGACAGGGGATATTTTACAATAAAAAGATAGGAGTTATTTTTTTCAGGTTAAGCAGGAGAAGAGCTGAAGGAAATTAGCAATTTAGATTGAGATAAAGGATACCTTACACTTCCCTGTTTAATAGGTTTGCATTAGGGAGGATAGAGCTCCGCGTGGGATAGGATAGGGAAATGGATAGGCAGGGATAAGGAATTTCTGTAGAGCGTGCTTGTGTAAAGGGAATAGGTAGGGAATGGAGGGGTGATGTATGTGTGCTGTGTGGGAAAGGAGGGATAGGCGGCATAGGCTATCCTTACTGGATAGAGAAGGATGGGTTTTGCCGTGATGATTGTGAACGTGATATGCCATATCAGCGGGATGATAATGTGAAAGAGATTGGTTACAGCAGAGATAATAATAATAAAGATAAATAATAATAATAATAATAATAATAATTATTATTATTATTATTATTATTATTATTGTTATTATTATTATTGTAATAATATTATTATTATTATTATTATTATTATTATTATTATTACATGTTAAGCTACAACTCTAGTAGGAAAAGCAGGATGCTATTAGCTCAGAGGCCCTAACAGGGAAAATAGCCCAGTGAGGAAAGGAAATAAGGAAAAATAAGATATTTTAGGAACAGTAACATTAAAGTAAATATTTCTCATATAAACTATAAACACTAACAAAACAAGAGGAAGAGAAATAAGATAGAATAGCGTATCCTCAAGCAAGAGATTGGTCATATCAGCGTGATGATAATATGAAAAAGATGGATTATATAATGAAATTATGGTTGTTGAGAATAACATTTTCCTGTTAATTAAAGTAATAAGTTTGTGTGGGCATCGGGCAGTGAAATTAGGAGATCCCTTTGGCTCTGCAAAATCTTGAATAATTGAATGGACAATTTGACTAAAGAATGCGGAAGAGAGGAATGGGAGGCTTAATGTGGATAAGGGGAATAGATATAAGATAAAGAAAGGATAGGGAGAGGGTAGGAGGTTAGGAACAGTGGCACTCGAGCAGAGTGCAGGCGCAAAAGTTAGTGAAATATCAAGTGCAAATTCCTTGGATTCGCACCTAGGCCTATGTTAGTGTAAGTGTGAATAACAATTTTGCCGAAAGACTTACTCATAGGGTAAACTTGTAGACTGTGCAGGAGAATAAGGAAAGTTTTTGATATATTACAAACGATCGGGATGGAGGAATTTGAAATGTATAACGTTATGGTTTATTTGTGTAGGCTACAGCTGTAGTACAGTGTCTTTGTCTCTGTATTTGAATTGTCTATTTATGTAACCTATTGTGTTTTGTGTTTTCTTTTCAGTTTTTATGCTCTGTTTGGTGAACTTCAAATCCTTGCTGATGATATTATTATTATTATTATTATTATTATTATTACTATCCAAGCTACAACCCTAGTTGGAAAAGCAAGATGCTATAAGCCCAGGGGCTTCAACAGGGAAAAATAGCCCAGTGAGGAAAGGAAATAAGGAAATAAATAAATGAAGAGAACAAATTAACAATAAATCATTCTGAAATAAGTAACAACTTCAAAACAGACATGTCATATATAAACTATTAACAACATCAAAAACAAATGTCATAAATAAACTATAAAAAGACTCATGTCCGCCTGGTCAACAAAAAAGCATTTGCTCCAACTTTGAACTTTTGAAGTTCTACTGATTCAACCACCCGATTAGGAAGATCATTCCACAACTTGGTAACAGCTGGAATAAAACTTCTAGAGTACTGCGTAGTATTGAGCCTTGTGATGGAGAAGGCCTGGCTATTAGAATTAACTGTCTGCCTAGTATTACGAACAGGATAGAATTGTCCTGGGAGATCTGAATATAAAGGATGGTCAGAGTTATGAAAAATCTTATGCAACATGCATAATGAACTAATTGAACGACGGTGCCAGAGATTAATATCTAGATCAGGAATGAGAAATTTAATAGACCGTAAGTTTCTGTCCAACAAATTAAGATGGGAATCAGCAGCTGAAGACCAGACAGGAGAACAATACTCAAAACAAGGTAGAATGAAAGAATTAAAACACTTCTTCAGAATAGATTGATCACCGAAAATCTTGAAAGACTTTCTCAATAAGCCTATTTTTTGTGCAATTGAAGAAGACACAGACCTTATATGTTTCTCAAAAGTAAATTTACTGTCGAGAATCACACCTAAAATTTTGAAAGAGTCATACATATTTAAAGAAACATTATCAATACTGAGATCCGGATGTTGAGGAGCCACCGTCCTTGACCTACTTACAATCATACTTTGAGTTTTGTTAGGATTCAACTTCATACCCCATAATTTGCACCATGCACTAATTCTAGCTAAATCTCTATTAAGGGATTCACCAACCCTAGATCTACATTCAGGGGATGGAATTGATGCAAAGAGAGTAGCATCATCTGCATATGCAACAAGCTTGTTTTCTAGGCCAAACCACATGTCGTGTGTATATAGTATGAAAAGTAATGGGCCAAGAACACTACCCTGTGGAACACCGGATATCACATTCCTATAATCACTATGGTGCCCATCTACAACAACTCTTTGAGATCTATTACTTAAAAAATCAATAATAATGCTAAGAAACGACCCACCCACTCCCAACTGTTTCAGTTTGAAAACAAGGGCCTCATGATTAACACGGTCAAAGGCAGCACTAAAATCAAGGCCAATCATACGAACTTCCCGACCACAATCAAGGGATTTCTGTACAGCATTGGAGATTGTAAGAAGGGCATCACATGCTCCAAGGCCTTTACGAAAACCAAATTGCAAACTAGGGAGTAGATGATTACCTTCAGCAAACCTATTAAGACGTTTTGCCAGAAGACGTTCAAAAACTTTAGATAATATGGGAGTTATGGAAATTGGGCGGTAATCAGTGGGACTTGAGCTACCACAAACACCGAGATCTTCCTCCTGGTCCACACAGATGACTCACTGCTGGGTAATGACCCAGCAGTGAGTCATCTGATTGTGGGTTACTTTAACTATGTACATGATCTTGCATTTCCTACAGTTGAAAGGCATTTTCCATTTTTGGGGCTATTCTCTTAACTTCATTAGATCCTCTCTTAAGGCTGCTACGTCTTCTGAGTTCGCAACATTTACGCCTAGTTTAGTATCATCATCATTGAGAGAGAGAGAGAGAGAGAGAGAGAGAGAGAGAGAGAGAGAGAGAGAGAGAGACTAAAAACGTTATCCTGCACTTATTATTATTACTAGCTAAGTTACAACCCTAGTTGGAAAATCAAGAAGCTCAAAGACCCAACAGGGTAAAATAGCACAATGAAATGAATAAGCTACAAGAGAGGTGATATTCGGAATATATTAAGATCAGTAACGGCATTAAAATAAATCTTTCATAAATAAACTATGAACTTATAAACTTAGGTCCGCCTGTTCAACATACAAACATTCGATGCAAGTTTGAACTTTCGAAGTTCCACCGATTCAGCTGCACAGTTACAAAGATCATTTTACTACCATGCAAAATATGGAAGTGTTTTATATTGGGTATCACACTAAAATGTGTCATTTACGGGCTTAGCAAATAAGTAAAACTTGACCGCCAAAATTGACACGTCATCAACCGTTATCGGTTCAAATACCGTCCAATCGTTCCATGGAGTCCAATGAGCCTAAGTTAGCGAGTTATATCTCTCCTTCTCCTCAGTTACACATTCAAAACATGAAGTTGACGAATGTGCTTGATTATGGAATAAGATTTCCATTCAGGTTTTATCTCTAAAAATAATTTCATCTCAGTTTTGATAGAAGAAGCGATCAAAATATTGCATTGGACTATTATCAACACAAAAGACTAAAGCTGAGACGGTTTGTGGTGAAGACTGATGAGATATCTGAGAGACAGCTATGGAAAATATCAATCGTGAAATATTAAAAGATCAGTTTAGGGAAATATTTGAAACGTGAACTATTTTATCTATATACTTCTGTCTATAAAATGTTTTGGTAGAAAGATATCATTAATGTAGAATTGGAAACTTTGCATGGAAAGCATGATAACATTTCTGTGTAGGTCTAAGTTAAATCTATTGCAAAACATTATTAGAATGTGTGTAGGCTTTACCATGAACTAAAATTATACTAAATGTTACAATTTTTGATATTCAGATGTAAGATCTGACTAAACTAGAGGGAATTTTCATGATATTAAAAAGTCTACATTTAGTTATTATTATTATCATTATTATTATTATTATTATTATTATTACCTAAGCTACAACCCTAGTTGGAATAGCAGGATGCTAAAAGCCCAAGGGCTCCAACAGGGAAAATTTGTCCTGTGAGGAAAAGACATAAGGAAATAAATAAACGATATGAGAAATAACGAACAATTAAAATAAAACATAAAAAAGTGACAAAATTAAAAGAGATATTTCATTTATGAATTATAAAAGATAAATAAACGATATGAGAAATAACGAACAATTAAAATAAAACATAAAAAAGTGACAAAATTAAAAGAGATATTTCATTTATAAATTATAAAAGGACTTAGGTCAGTCTGTTCAACATAAAAACATATTTAAATTCCTGCCATGAAGGGCAGAGGCAAGGGACAGTGACATTGCCCTATCAAGCAGGACAATGCCCTAGAGACCGACCATATTACATCTGATCAGCGCCCAAGCCCACTCTCCACCCAAGCTAGGACCAAAGAGGGCCAGCCAATGGCTACTGATGACTCAGCAGATAGACCTATAGGCTCCCCCAAACCCGCCATCCCTAGCTCACAAGGACGTCAAGGTTACAGTGACCAAAGGAACTGACAATTTTGATCGGGACTCGAACCCCAGTCCAGCAGAACACCAGAAGGAGCGTTTCCTATAGGTGACTGCAACCCTTATTCAGCAAATTGACGTGAATGAATTTCTGTTTTAGACATAGTCATTATTTCCTTCAAAGTAAGACCATGACCAACAGAAGATCGGCGATTGAGTTATGCAGATTTTGGCACTAAATTCCTGCAAATCAGTTTAAAACCAGAAAAACAATTCAGATTATTATTATTATCATTATTATTATTATTATTATTATTATTATTATTATTATTTGCTAGGCTACAACCCTAGTTGGAAAAGCAGGATGCTATAAGCCCAGGGGCTCCAACAGGGAAAATAGCTCAGTGAGGAAAGGAAACAAGGAAAAATAAAATATTTCAAGAGCAACAATATTAAAATATATATCACTTTATAAAATATAAAAACTAACAAAGCAAAAGGAAGAGAAATAAGACATAAGATAGAACAGTGTGCTCGAGTGTACCTTCAAGCAAGAGAACTCTAACCCAAGACACTGGAAGACCATGGTACAAAGGCTATGGAACTACCTAAGACTAGAGAACAAAGGTTTGATTTTGGAGTGTCCTCCTAGAAGAGCTGCAATTAATTATTTTCTCTCTCTATCAACTCTCTCTATGACTCTGAATCCAGATCTTCTTCCAACACATCGACCCAGAGCTCACGATGTCAGGGGCTTAGCTACGTCCCTGACCTTCAAAAGAGGTTACTCTGTGATGCAGGTTCTACAAGCAAGGGTGTGAAAACGCCAGACAACTTTTAACAGCCCATTACCTGCAAGACGTGACTCACAGGAGCTCAATACGATCTCTATTGGTCCTGTGGTGGCTGCACAACAGCTGGTTGAATACCTCAAGCTCCTTATTGGACAATTAGCAGAAAGTTGAGGGCACTGTTACCTTGTTTTAGTCTGCTTGAATGAAAAGGAGTGACTGACTCTTTCTTTTCTTCATCCTCCCCTCTCATGAAGAAAGCAGCAGCCTGGGTTCTCTGCACAAGCCGACTTCAACCACTGCAGGTAAACCACGCTCCCTTGTGTACCTAGTATTGTGTCAATTCTGTTATGTGCCCAACCCCTGGCGAGGGGTTATTTGGAAAGTCTTGGTTGCCTCAATTATTTCCTACAAAGACTTGAATAAATGTTACCTTGATAGTCACACTGCTTATCTCAACACACAGCTTGCGTAGGCAGCAGATCTTGTGTAGCAAGGTTTAGCTAGGTGTTAGGGTCTACTTATTTTTGGTACTGACCTAATCAAAAAAAGGAGTTCCTGGGTAAAGCCAAAAAGCAAGATTGGCAGGGACGTCCACCCTCCTAATGGGTGACTCACCCCTAATAAATAGTGTAGGTTTGTATTCCAGTTACGGGAAAATATGACTAATTAGGAAATAATTTGTATTTTTTCCTAACGATACAAAGCTTTAGCTATTTATACAACCTTACCCTCCGACCCTGTCCCCCTTGAAGTCCTCACAGGTGTGTGAGTGAAGGGGGTAACTACCCCCTACCCCCTGCTAACTAGCCGGATGGGTAGTTAACTCTCGCTAAATTTTAATGGCTCGTCCTTTCAGCTTCGCTGAAAATAATCATAATCATCATCATCATCATCATCTCCTTCTACACCTATTGACGCAAAGGGCCAAGGTTAGATTTTGCCAGTCGTCTCTATCTTGAGCATTTAATTCAATACTTCTCCATTCATCATCTCCTACTTTGTGCTTCATAGTCCTCAGCCATGAAGGCCTGGGTCTTCCAACTCTTCTAGTGCCTTGTGGAGCCCAACTGACCATTTGCTGAACTAATCTCTCTTGGGGAGTGCGAAGAGCATGCCCAAACCATCTCCATGTACCCCTCATCATGATATCAACATATGGCACTCGATTAATCTCTTTTATAGTTTAATTTCTAATCCTGTCCTGCCATTTATTCAATTTCCAATATCCTTCTTAGGGCTTTATTCTCAAATCTACTAAATCTATTTGAGATTGTTTCATTGTCTTACCATGTCTCATGTCAATAGAGTAACACCGATCTCACTGAACTGATATATAGTCTGATTTTTATATGTAATTTCTGGTAATTTGATTTCCAAATTTTACTTAAACTAGCCATTGTCTGATTTGCTTTTTTCATTCTTTCAGTAAACTCTAATTCTAAAGATCCTGTATTGGAGATCATGGTTACTAAATACTTGAATGATTCTCCCTCATTAATCCTTTCTCCTTCCAATGATATTTCATCTTCCATTGCATATTCCGTTCTCATCATCTCTGTCTTTCATCTATTTATCTTCATCCAAACCTCATGTGATATTTCATGCATTCTGGTAAGCAAGCATTGCAAATCCTGTGGTGTTCTGCTAACAAGGACAGCATACTCTACTGTGTGTCTGCTAAATTCCTATCACCAATCCAGTCCAATCCTTCTCCACCATCGCTGACTGTTCTACGCATTACAAAATCTACGAGGAGGATAAACAGCATAGGTGACAACACATTTCCTTGGAGTTCTCCGTTGTTCACTGGAAATTCATTAATAAGACTCCATTATTATTAACTTTGTACTTACTATGCTCATGGACATGTTATTGCTTATTAATTTTGATTCAAGTCGTGGCTATAAAGTTTTTTAAAGGTTTCGTATGATTGAGAGGAATAAGGGACAGGACAATGCCCGAGAGACTGACCATATATACATGTGATCAGCACCCAAGGCCCCTCTACATGAAAGTAGTACCAGGTAATGGCATTCCTTGTTCACAAGGACGGTGACGTTCCAAGACACCCCTAGAAACTATCAAACTTAAGCGGGTCTCGAACTCTAGTTCAACAAATTCCTAGGCAAAAGCACTTCCAATGAGCTACCACATACACATTAGCTCGATGTCAAAAGAAGCCTTCAATAAAAATAGTTCTCGTACACTCTAAAAAATTAAGGGTATAAAAGGGGTAGAAAAAGGGTATTTCTAGTGGTTAAAATAGCATACCCTATCGGGGTATATAAGAACTATAATATACCCTTTACAATATACCCATATCAAGGGTATAACATATACTTGAGATACCCTTACTTTGGAGTGTATCGTAGGTAAAGAATAGCCCTTTACAGGGTATTCTATACTATATAAATACCCGTGTATATTAATTATAATTATATAATTAATATCCATTCCACCATTAGGTGTAGTTATAGCTTACAGTATATAAAATCATAAGGTCAATGATTTTAAAAGTTTGGTTTATCAATCTATTATTTCCATTGCACTTGAAAATCAAAAGTATATATATATATATATATATATATATATATATATATATATATATATATATATATATAATTTTGAAGTAAGTTTATATTGTTGCCAAAAGTCACTTAATTAAACATTCTCAGTTATAATATATACTGTACTGAGGCTAGAGGACTGCAATTTAGTATATTTAATGATTGGAGGGTGTATGATGAGCATACCAGTTTGCAGCCCTCTAGCCTCAGTAGTTTTCAAGATCTGAGGGGGGACAGGAAAAGGGCGGACGGACAGACAAATTGCCATCTCAGTAGTTTTCATTTACAAAAAACAGTCAGTATAATACCTGTATGCATATTATCATCAATTTAAATTCATAACATAAGGAAAAGCAACCACATATAGACTCATTATTATGCCATGCCATTTTTTTTGCACATGTACAAACAGAAGAGGGTAATTTGCAGTTATGTTGAAATATATAAGATTCTAAGAATAACAAAGTTTTTTTCAATTGGTTTTGGACATTCCAATGAAAATGAAAAATATGACTGAAACGCTTTCAAAAGCATTAATAAACTTGGAGTTTTGCCTAGAAAAAAAAACAGCTGCCATTGATGTGAAGCTGATATTCTCCTCCTTGAAAGGTGAGGACTGGAGCTGGAGATTTTATATCCTGGAAAGGAGTATCAGAAACTGTGTAAACTGACCAGAGTTATTTATACATTGGGAAAAGATAATTTTAGCAAGATATTTTAATGCATTAATACTATTTAAATGAATGCATTGCTTGACGCCTTTTAACAGAGAAGCGTACAGGGATATAAGTTAATACTGTATAAGGTAATCACTAGTTTTTGTTGCTTTTCTGGTGTCTAGCAGAAGTAATTTTTAGGGTGAAAGTATATTTCGACATGTTATATACACAAAATGACAACATATATGTATAATGCAGTATAGCAACAATAATAATACTATGTATTTTAATAACAGTGGGTTACCTCTTGTGAATAAACTAGAACATTCCTCACTCTCTCTAAAGAGTGATGGCAGAAGCTACAAAGCAAACTGTATGGAGAAAACTGTGAAAAGAAAATATTTGTTAGTGTGTGTGTGCCTATATATATATATATATATATATATATATATATATATATATATATATATATATATATATATATATAGAAAGAAAAGGAAAAAATATCATGCATAAATACCTAACTGTCTGCTACCACAAGTCAAACTTTTTTAATTTGATAAAATGCTGGTGGAAAAAAATGTAAAATCATGTTTTTTTCTCTTTTCTGAAGCCTCGAAATTATCGTACAAAAGCGTACGATACCTAAGGTATGTATCGTACATCGTACCGGACCCAAAATAATCGTACATTTACGATAATTATCGTACGAATGGCAATCCTGAATGCGAGAGAGAGAGAGAGAGAGAGAGAGAGAGAGAGAGAGAGAGAGAGAGAGAGAGAGACTTTTGTCTACTCTCAGTTGTCGCACCTAGTGACGTCACATTAATAACGGCTATCCGAGCGAAAGCTGCGCCTGGGTTTACCTGTAAGATTCTATTCCCCTCCCCATAGTGTCGTATGTGCAATACATTCACCAAGAGCAATTTCATATATATATATATATATATATATATATATATATATATATGTATATATGTGTGTGTGAGAGAGATTAATTGAATTATTATAACTAAAATAGTACTTGTACTTCGTTACTAAAGTCTACTGACGAGTAGTATGTTAAAAGGCTTCGTCTCTGTTTTAACTATCTTTCAGTGCAAACCGCACCACACGTAAGTATATGCAATAGCATATACCTACGTATAAAATAATGTAAGTGTCATTCTCGAATAGTTGTGGTTCTTTCACCATAGTTATGACATGCAACAGAGACGTACATAGACGCTTATTCGTATGGTAAACGGCGTTTTTCTTTCAAGTCAGAGTTGGCAGTATACTATATATACATATTGGGGACTACTGATGCTTGCATAGATGGACAGTTAGTGTTCTTACCTTGGTCAGCAGTTAACAGATGAAATGCAGTGTAGATATTATATTCCTGATAATGATAATTGGAGGTTACAGCTTACTGCAATTTATCTTAACTGCAGAGCAAATCAGAGTCCACACACCACTGATATTTCCCGCCAAATTCCCGGGCTCTCGAAGTCTCGAGACGGCAACAATACAAATTGCCAAGTACTGCATTTTGTAGTAGGAACTTGCTTCAAAACTATCCATAACTCCAAACGAATATGTTGTTATTAACTTTTTTGGTGCATTACACTATCAGTGTTACAATATGGTGATTTAATACAGAATAAAAGTTCATTTCATGACATGATCACACAAACTTATCAAGCCCATTTTGAGACAAAGTATAATAGAGGGTATATTATTCACAAAAAATACCCTGACTCCTGATGTAGAGGGGTATTTTTGAGCCTTGGGGTGTTTTACATGTATATAAACCTCAGCTCCATCGTTATACCCTTTCTATACCTTGAACTTTTTACAGTGTAGATTGTTCAAGATTATTTGCTTAGTTTTGTTAATATTTTTTTTCGGTGCCCTTATATACTCAAAACTCGACTGAGAAATCTAAGGTTTGATTAGCAAATATAAGCATTCATATATGAAAAGAATGTTAAAGAAGTATTACGACATTGTAAAGAAAAATACACGGTTAAATGTTCCTATTTTGATAAAGATTATATAAAGAAAGCCTGTAAGGATAAGGGATGATACATATTCAAAACACGGAAAAAATATATAATGCCAAAATGATTGTAGAAGGGTCGTATTTTCCTGTCAGCTTTACTAAATCTCTGAAATCGTGAGCTGAGAGCAAAGGTTCTTTTGTGAATGACTCTCAAAATGTGTAGTGGATTTTTTTGTTGGTTGGAATTTTTCTTGTTTATCTCTAAAGGAAAAGGAAGTGTTTCGTATTTTTAGTAGTTTTTTCATTGGATGAAGGAAAAAAGAAGAATGATATGCCTTGTGATTTGGTTTAGAAATTGGCCAGCGTTTATTTATTTATCTGTTTGTCTTTTAGCAAGATTACGTCAAGACATTCTGCCGGATCTTCATCAAATTTTAACGTGGGATAGGTATTATGCTCGGGAAGGTCCCATTCGATTTGGTAAGTGATCTGGATCAAGGTCGTTATTCTTATCATTGTTATTATTATGCAGCAGATTCATTCCCGGTCAACATATGATAAAGGGAAAACTTGGTCCACAGAATTGGGCAAAATGTTGGCAATCTTCATTGGGGGAGGTTTGAAATCTCTGATTTTACTTTTTATTTTATAATGTCGTGAGTGATGTTAACAAATATATTTATTCAGCATTGTAATATTCCTTTAAAGCAACCCATAGAAGATCCAATTGTTACTTGATATCTCAATATGTTTGGCGTTGATATTATTTTGCGTTGATATTTTGAAAGGTTTCCAAATTTTACTTAACATAGCCATTGTCTGATTTGCTTTTTAAATCTTTCACTAAACTCTAATTCTAAAGACCCTGTATTGGAGATCATATTTCCTAACCATTTAAATGATTCTACCTCATTAATCCTTTCTCTTTCCTATGATATTTCATCTTTCATTGCATACTCCGTGGTCATCATCATCTGTCTGTCTTTTATTTATTTTGAGCTCAACGTCGTGTGATATTTCATGCATTCCGGTAAGCAAACAATGCAACTCCTGTGGTGTTCTGTCTGAAATTACATATGATAATAAGATTACACCAGTTTAGTGAGATCAGTGTTACTATATGGACAGGAGTCATGGTATGACAATGAAACAATCTCCAATAGGTTTTATAGATTTGAGAGCAAAGCCCTCAGAAGAATATTGGGAGTTAGAAGGCAGGACAGGATTAGAAATGAAACTATAAGAGAGATTACTCGAGAGCCATATGGGGATGAGATGATGATGATGGGTAGATGGAGATAATTTGGGCATGCTCTTCGCGCTCACTAATAGAGATTAGTTCACCAAACGTTCATCTGGGCTCCCCAAGACACTAGAAGAGTTGGGAGAGACCCATCATGCCTACATGGTTGAGGACTGTGAAGTGTGACGTAGGAGATGATGAATGGAGAAGTATTGAATTAAAAGCTCTCAAGACATAGACGACCGGTGAAATGTAACTGAAGCCTTTTGCGTCAATAGGCGTAGTAGGAGATGATAATTTTGAAGGGTAGTCGTCAATCTGCAGCTTACACCATCAAGGGTTTTTCAATTTCCTAAATTCTCAGCCAATATTTAGGTCGTCTATACTCTATAGACATCGTATGTGTCTTGGAATTCTTTTTTAGCTTATTTCTTATATAAATAAATGTTTCTTGATAGGATTTATGCCATTCACCATCCCGAATGCGACTTACTAAAGTTGGCTTATTGTTAGGTATATTATTCACGGAGACTTAATGGGAGTTGTCGAAACAATCCTGGTGGTTTTTATCGCTTGGAAATCGAGCTAAAAAAATTTGTTTATCATAACCACTAGATCAGAGGTTTCATTTATACATACTGATTTATTTATTATTTATTTGTAAGTTGTCAGCATGAAGCCAATATTATGAATTATTGTTCTACATGTTTTAATTTGATGTTTGCGCCTGCCATCTCCTGTGAAAAAATCTATTCACCGTAAAGATATCTTCATTTTTACGCACTCCGTGAGAATATGGAAATATATTTAATTCTATC
>NC_090727.1:26592441-26596868 GCF_036898095.1 Palaemon carinicauda | reverse complement strand
ATTAATTACTTTTTTTAATATATATTTTTTACTATTTTTGACATTGCAGAAATCGTGACTTTGGCAATTCCTCCATGAAATACTGGTTTTTGGTCATAGCATGCTATAGTAAACTACCCCAAACATATGCATAAAACCTCCAAATCAAATGTCAAATTTGACCTTGACCCTCATTTTCAAGGTCATATAGCTATTTCATGGAAAAAATTTGACGTGGGCTAAAAGGGACGTTTTGTTATCACCACCCCATTTGCACATGCTCTTTCACAATATGGGGTCATATTTAACCCGTGACCTTCACATGACCTTGTAAGTGCTCATTGTCTTCAAGTTCGAAGGTCAATTTCTCTATATTTGTCATTTTTGTCTATGTTTTACCTCCTTATATCTGCTATTATACAGATAAATTATTTTAGAATAGTTTGTTAACATAACTCAAAATTTAGTCAAGGGGTCATTAGGCCAATAAACCATTACACAATATCTTTTACTGATTGACGAAAGCATTTCCACACCTATTTTGCAGGGGATTCCTCCGCCACTGGCTTAGCCAGTTGCAGTCTAGTTAATAATAATAATAATAATTATTATTATTATTATTATTTGCTAAGCTACAACCCTAATTGGAAAAGAAAGATGCCATAAGCCCAGGGGCTCCAACAGGGAAAATAGTTCAGTGAGGAAAGGAAACAAAGAAAAATAAAATATTTCAAGAAGAGGAACTAGATTAAAATAAATATATCCTATATAAACTAAAAAAAATTAACAAAATAGGAGGAAGATAAATGATAGAATAGTGCCGAGTGTACCCTCAAGCAAGAGAACTCTAACCCAAGACAGTGGAAGACCATGGTACAGAGGCTATGGTACTATCCAAGATTGGAGAACAATGGTTTGATTTTGGAGTGTCCTTCTCCTAGAAGAGCTTCTTACCATAGCTAAAGAGTCTCTTCTACCATTACAAAGAGAAAAGTGGCCACTGAACAATTACAGAGCAGTAAGAAGAATTGTTTGTTAATCTTAGTGTTGACAGGTGTATGAGGACAGATGAGGATGTGTAAGGAATAGGCCAGACTATTCGGTGTATGTGTTGGGCAAACGGAAAATGAACCGTAACCAGCGAGAAGGATCCAATGTATTACAGTCTGGTCAGTCAAAAGACTCCATAACTCTCTAGCGGTAGTATTTCAACGGGTGGCTGGTGCCCTTGCCAACCTCCTACCATGCAAACAGGGATAATAGCCCAGTGAGGAAAGGAAACAAGGAAAAATTAAATATTTTAGGAACAGTAACAACATTAAAATAAATATTTCTTATATAAACTATAAAAACTTTAACAAAACAAGAGGAAGAGAAATAAGATAGAATAGTGTGCCTGAGTGTAACCTCAAGCAAGAGAACTCTAACCCAAGACAGTAGAAGACCATGGTACAGAGGTTATGGCACTACCCAAGACTAGAAAACAATGTTTAGATTTTGGAGTGTTCCTCTACTAGGAGAGCTTCTTACCATAGCTAAAGAGTCTCTTATACTTTTACCCTTAAGAGGAAATTAGTCACTGAACAATTACAGTACAGTAGTTAACCCCTTGGCTGAAGATTTGTTTGGTAATCCCAGTGTTGTTATGTGTATGAGGACAGAGGAGAAACTGTAAATAATATGCCAGACTATTCGATGTATGTGTAGGCAAAGGGAAAATGAACCGTAACCAGAGAGAAAGATCCAATATAGTACTGTCTGGCCAGCCAAAGGACCATGTAACTCTCTAGCGGTAGTATCTCAACGGGTGGCTGGTACCTTTAACTCGTCAGCTAGTACTAATTTAGACCCCTCTCTCTGGTTACGGCTCATTTTGTCTTTGCCTACACATACACCGAACATATATATACATACATACATATATATATATATATATATATATATATATATATATATATATATATATATATATATATCATCATCAGCCATTATTAGTCCACAAAGGCATGAAACCTGACCTGCTTGCGTCTGCTTCCAGTCTTTCTATGCCAGTCCACACCCATAAATTTTCTTAGTTCATCAATCCATCGTCCTCTCTTCCTTGAAACCCTGCATCTTTTGTAATCTCTAACCCATTCTGTTATTCTTAATGTCCATCCCATATCTGTTATTCCCAGTATATGTCCTGCCCATGTCCATTTCTTTTTCTTACATGTTGTTAGAATATCCTCTACTTTAGCTTGTTCTCGTATCCTTGATGGTCTTTTCCTGTCTCTTAGTGTTATTTCCATCATCATTCTTTCCATAGCTCTGTGATTTGTGACTAGCTTAGGTTCTAAGGCTTTGGTAAGGCTTCAAGTTTCTGATGTACAAGTTAATTATTAGTAGTACCATCTCATTAAATACTTTTCTTTTTAAAGAAAGTGGCATTTTACATTTCATAAGCTCAATTTGTTTACCAAAAGCTCTCCATCCCATTTTTATGCTTCTTTTAATTTCGGTCTCGTGTCCTGGGGAAAACTTACATATATTCATTAGCAATCTACAGAGGCTCGTCCATAACTCTTATTTGTTGTTTCTCTGCATTTACATCAAACATTATCTTAGTTTTACTCATATTCATTTTCAGGCCTACATTTTGGCTTTCTCTATTTGAATCTATCATCTTCCGTAATTCCTCCCATAATTCACTAAACACAACTATGCCATTTACAAATCTTAAGTTATTAAGGTATTCCCCGTCAATATTAATTCCTACATTTTCCCATCTAAATTCTTCAAAACTTTTTCTAGGCAAGTTATGAATAATTTAGGAGTGATGGAGTCTCCCGGTCTAACTCCTTTTGTCATTCGGAATTTTCTCATTACTTTTATGCAATTCTAGGATTGTTTTACTTCCTAAATAGATATCTTCGATTGTTCTAACATAAGATTAATATATTCCTTGTCTTTGAAGTGGTTAATTATCCATTATTATTATTATTATTATTATTATTATTATTATTATTATTATTATAACTTGCTAAGCTACAACCCTAGTTGGAAAAGCAGGACGCTACAGGGACCCCAACAGGGAAAACAGCTCAGTGAGGAAAGGAAACAAAGAAAAATAAAACACTTTAAGAGGAGCAACAACATTAAAATAAATATCTTCTACATAAACTATAAACATTTCAACAAAGCAAGAGGAAGAGGGAAAAGACAGAATAGCGTGCCCAAGTATACCCTCAAGAAAGAGAACTCTAGCCCAAGACAGCAGAAGACCATGGTACAGAGGCTATAGCATTACCCAAGACTTGAAAACAATGGTTTGATTTTTTTAGTGTCCCGCTCCTAGTAGAGCTGCTTACCATAGCTAAAGAGTCTCTTCTACCCTTACAAAGAGGAGAGTGGCCACTGAACAATTACAGTGCAGTAAGAAGAATTGTTTGGTAATCTTAGTGTCGTCAGGTGTATGAGGACATGGGAGACTATTCGTGTGTGTGTGTGTGTGTGTGTGTGTGTGTGTGTGTGTGTGTGTGTGTGTGTGTAGGCAAACATAAAAAGAACCGTAGCCAGAGAGAGGGATCCAATGTAGTACTGTCTAGCCAGTCAAAAGACCTCATAACTCTCTAGCAGTAGTATCTCAACGGGTGGCTGGTGCCTTGGCCAACCTACTACCTAGGTGGTTAATTATATGGATTATGCTCTCTTGGTTGATTAATCTCGTTGCTCTTCTTAAAATATTTTATTCTTCTTTGTTTCATTTCTTCAATTAGCTATTTTCCCTGTTGGAGCCCCTGGGCTTATAGCATACTGCTTTTCCAATTAGAGTTGTAGCTTAGCAAGTAATAATAATAATAATAATAATAATAATAAAAATAGTAATAATAATAATAATAATAATAATAATAATAATAATAATAATAGCTGTCTTTCTATTCGGCTTAATATGATTTTCGTAAAGATTATATATATTACGGAGAGTAAACTTATAGGGTGGTCCTTTTTCAGGGATTTTTGTCCCCACTTTTTGTGAATTATCATCAGGGTAAAGTTGTTTCCAAGTTGTAGGCCGACATTTTGTGTAAAGTTCAGCCAATTTTACTACCATGAAATCTCCTCCATCTAAAATATAATCAATTTTTAGCCCAACTTCTCTTGGTGCTTTGCCTCTCTTCATGCATTTCAATTCTTAATTCTCCTACTGTTACATTTGGTACCGGCTGAGATGTTTCATTATTTCTATTGGTGAATTTATTTCTTATATCACTATATATATATATATATATATATATATATATATATATATATATATATATATATATATATATATATATATATATGTATGTGTGTGGGAACCACGCTTATACACACAAATATTTTCCAAGAGCTCTTTATAAACTCGTTTAGTTATACTCAAAACTTAATGTCTAAATAGATTAAATAAAAATCTATTCAGTTTTTCT
>NC_090727.1:26564941-26589941 GCF_036898095.1 Palaemon carinicauda | reverse complement strand
AATACTGAGATCTTGTCAATGAAGAATCTCTGTAAGGAATAAAATACTGGCATAATGTCTGGAGTTGGAAATAACACATGATTAATTTCTTAGTCCTAAATCATAACCAGATTTCATTCCAAATTACCCATTCTAATTGTAACATAAGGAACAATTAATCTGATTAAGATCTATTGAAGTGATATATATATATATATATATATATATATATATACATATATATATACATATATATATATATATATATATATATATATAATATATATATATAAGTATATTTATATGGATATTTATTTATATATATATATATATATATATATATGTCTATAAATATATGTATTTATGTATATTTATATATATATATACATATATATGTATATATATATATATATATATATATATATATATATATATATATATATACATATATATATATATATATTATATATATATATATATATATATATATATATATATATATATATATATATATATATATATTTGGGCTCAGGCCATGTCGTCCTGATGGAAGTTCCTAATTGGTAGCTTTCTAGGGTATATTTGACGACAGTGATATTCCCAGAGAATTTTACCTTAAGGTATCCAGAATTCTAACTCCTGGAGCGAATATCCCTAAATAATTTCACAGGGATATCGCATAATATCAGAGGACGTATTCTTGACATGTCACATAGCTATCTTCGCCCCGAACAGTATTAACGCTTCCAGGGGGATATAGTGACAAGAATCCGAAACGAGAATGAAAAGAGAGCCGCTCATAAGGCATCTCTCCTATTCCGTTTCCAGTGTGTATCTGATGAAGGCGGTGGCGCCCTCTCCATTCCTTTTCGTGTAGCTCAACTACTCGGTGTTTTCCCTTGTGTTCTCTCGTTATTTTGGATTTAATTCAACTTTTTGATGACTTCTCCGGCCTCTTCTGCCTCTGGAAAGTTGAGTATTATCTTTACTATGTATAAATGTAAGCTCTTGTCGTTTTGAATTAAATCAAAACTGATTTTAACGTAAACAAGAGCTGTTACCTACCGGAGGCATCCTGGATGCTGTCGCTCGCTCTTATGGGTCAGTTAGTTAGCTAGAGCGACGTTCCCGGTTTGTTACGCTCTAATAATTTTGCTGTTTAGCTACTCTAGAAATGCTTATATTGTTCGGTCAGTGTTAGCTCGGTGTTTTCGACACAGGTCGAGGTACCGATCCTGCCTTTCGCGAGGCTTCGTAGCCTAGACGTCTGGCACTAATACTTTCATGCATGGTATAAGTTTTTCCGAGTGTTATTTTATTGAAGCTATAGGCAAATAGTTTATACATGTAAGATATTGTTGAATGTTTTTTCCAAGATTGTATACGAGAGAGTTTCGGTAATTTAGGTAATCGATTCTCTTCTTACCTAGTCTAGTATTCTAGGTACAGTAGTATACTTTCGCACATCCCCGATTGTTCTTTTTCTCCTCCGGAGGCTAAGTTCAATCCCTCTCTCCCTCTGTAAGCCTTCGGCTTAATCCTAGTGGTTCTATTTGTATAATAATTCAGGTATAACTATTCTAGGATATGTCTGTCCTGACCTGATAACCAGAGTGACTGGTTTTTTGGGTTAGGGCAGAACATCAGAGTTTCTAGTCTGTGGTCTGCTTCTTCCTAGCATAGAGAAAGAGTCTCCTTTGCTAGATTAGGGGCGGGCACAGGAAGCTTTGCTTCCCTAGTCCATGTTGGAAGGATTCTGTACGAGATGATTCCATCCTCTAGTGGCCTAGCAGACTGTCCTGTGTTGTTTTTCTCGGGCTGGAGAATGAGTTTTCTCTGTTGCCTGGCGAAATAACTTCACCTAACTTTGTTCTGGTTGGGAGGAGGTTAGCAAATATTGCCAATCTTCCTCCCTAATAGACAACTCTTGGTTAGGATGAGCTTCCCTAACGGCTGAGTGTGTCTCCTGCTAGAACGAAGTCTATAGGACCCTTATCCCTTCCCACCTCTCTTTCTTTTATTTTCTTTTAGCCGCAGTCCTACTTCCATACCTAGTATAGGTTAGGATGGAGGACAGGCTCAGCTCTCTGCCAGCCGGCACTATGTGTCGGCCGGCAGAGACCCTTTTTTCTTTGCAGAGTGAACCCCAGACCTCCCTTGGTCTCCCTTCCATGTCCGTCGGTAGAGCCCGGCAGACTATGGATTCTTTGGAAGCCTGAATGTTACATTCTCCCCTTCCATAAGTTCACTCTTTCTGGATGGAAGGTCGTATGGCATGCCGCCCTATAACCTTACATCCATACTTTTTCTCTAACTATTGTGTTGCACCCCTATCCCGGCTGCTGGCTTGACAGCCGACAGCCGGGAAGGTAGAGGTTCTCTGATTCTTGGTTACTGTCACTGTCGGCTGCATGGTTTTATTACTTTTGCCGGCCGGCAGTGGAATCACAGCCCGAATTCGCTGGCCGCTACGATTAGCAGCTGGCAGCCGGGTTTTAGTGTTTTCAGCCGTTGGCTGGCAATGATTGCCGGCCGGCACACAGTCGTGAATCAGTGGGCTGCTGCCTATTAGTTAAAGATAGTATATCTTTGATTTAAAAAGGGGTAGTTGCTGGCCGGCACGTGACGGCGTACGCCGGAACATACCGGCTCGTGCTGGCCGGCACAATAACATGCGATGTACAGTAGTTGCTATATTCGTAGTGTAGTACACACTGCATTAGTAGAAACTGCTGTACAGAGTTTGTGATAACACTAAAGTTCTTCATCATACTTAATGTTATCTTGTACAGCCTTTTGTTGAGACCGTACTTTATATAGAAAGTGAGTTCTTTCTGTATTCTTTCAATCCCGGATATTAAAACTACACATTAAATTTCTGTTTAGGAAATTACATAAGGTATTCTTGTATAGAATTAACCTTAGTTTTAATATTTGGGGAGGTTACGGCAATTGACTGGACAGGAAATACAAGTATGTGTCTTTCGTTCTTTCTTTTATAGCTTTTCTATATAAGCTAAATGTTTCAATATAAGTGAAAAGCCTTCACTTGATACTCATGGATTTTTCTTCTCTTTACTGGAGGACCATCCGAAGTGTGGGAGTGTGTTCTGTAATGTCCGCAGTAAGTACTTCTGTGGACATCAATACTGTAGGAGGCACGCAGCATGCGCAGCCTCCAGAGGTGATCTCTGGTATTGGGACCCTCAGGTTTGTACAATATGTTCTAACCTGATTACTGAGGCTTTTGACGACCCCAAGTCGACGGAGTCAAGGGATACTGCCAGGGAAACGTTACGATCCTGGGTGAGGGGTTTTCAGAAAAACACTTCAGGCCCCTACCTTCCAAATGAGAAGATGAGGGCCTACCTTTTCCCTAAAGCATCGGCTGATGCAATCATCCTCCAGCCTCAGGTGGAGATACCAACTACCCAGAATCCAGTGGATTCTGAAGTCTCGGCCGCCCTTCAAGACATCCAATTGGACGATAGGATGTCGGAGGTGTCGGATTCTACAGAGAAGGACCTTCTAGGAGAAGGTCAAGAGGAGGAGCTTTGCCAGACTCCTCAAGTAGAAGAGGAAGAAATCGATGAGGTGTCGGTTACATCGGTTCCGGACCCAGAACCTGTTCCCTCTACTTCGTCTGCTATCCCAGATGACCTGGGAAGGACTCTTTCTTCTATTGTTGAGATCCAACAAATTCAGAAGAAGAATGATGAGAAAGAGGCTGCAATGAAACTAGAGATATGTAGACTTGCAGCATCACGTGGGCCCCAGAAGCGACTCAACGTGAAGGATCTTCCTTTGTGTTCGGATACCAATCCTTGGAGGTATGCCGAACATATGCCAATGACAATCGGGAAGATCGTTATATCTGAAAAGTTGGGAGCAATTCCCCTGGAAGAGGTGGAATTTTGGCCCAATAAGGATTCCTACCCGGACTGTTATGTCCGCCTTAGGAAGGAGCCAGCCTCAAAGGAGACTGAGCCGAAGGAGGTCATAGTTTTGGATCATAGTAAAGCTCAGGCGTTACTATCAAGCTCGATGAAAGAGAGGGGCTTCACGAACTCAAAGGTGCCAGCCTTGAGTAAGAAGTTTCCCTCTTTTGTGGCCTCTCCTACCAGAGCCTTTCTCTTCATGAAAAAGGAATATAAGGCAGCCTTAAAGGCGGTGGAGGCAGGGAAACCATGCCCCTCCTTGGAGGAGTGCAAGCCGTTATCTCTGACCTTGCCCTTGGACCAAGAAGACTGGAAGGACGTACACCTTACCTTCTCAGTCGGGAAGCTGGAAGCTGATACTGCTGAACGTCAGTTCGGTGAGGAACTCCCTAAGCTGTCGGAGTTTCTCTTGCGCAGGGAGCAAGAGACAAAGGAAAGACTTGCGGCATCAATGTCGTTGCAAACGACATTAGAAACAATGGCAAGTGAGCCCAAGAACAAGGACATGTTCATGGTGGTGGCCAAAACTCATCTGGCCACGGTTACAAAGGATCTCTATAGCTTTATTAAAGCTAGGAGAGCCTGTAGAGAGTTCGTGTTCGCCTCGGCTGCGGTGAGACACGAACCGAGGAAACTGATATCTGCTTGTATCTGGGGTAAAGACCTCTTTCCCAATGATGTGGTTAAAGAGGTAGTAGACAAGGCCGCCACAGAGAATAGGAACCTTCTCAAAAAGTGGGGCTTAGATCTTAAGAGGAAGTCTTCTCAGGATGAGGGTCCCCAACCGAAGAGGAAGACAAAAAGGCCTAGCCCATCTTCTCGGCCGGCTATACCTTACCGACAGCATCAACAGCAACAACTTCCTGTGACCACGGTTCCTCAGATGATGGCACAACCTCCAACCACGTACCAACTGGTACCTCAACAAGTGGCGACTCAGTCGCCAGTTTTAACCCAGCCTTCGAAAGGCAGACTTCTTCCTTTCGTTCGAGGGCTAGGTTCTTCTAGACACCCTTCAAGAGGAAGGGGATTCAGGGGAGGACGCGGTCAAGGAGGCAAGGCCTCAGGTCCACAACAGCAGAAGTGAGATGCTTCCAGTAGGAGGGAGGCTACAGCTATTTAGGGATCGCTGGACCTTTGATTCCTGGGCCCGCAGCCTAATAAAGAATGGACTAGGTTGGAGTTGGAGCAGCCCTCCACCTCAATTTCCTCAGTTCTCCCAACACTCAACCCCCGTTTTGGAAGAACACGTCCGAGAGCTCTTAGACAAAAGAGTGATTCGGAAAGTTAAGTCCATCAAATTTCAAGGGAGGCTGTTTTGTGTTCCAAAGAAGGACACAGATAAACTCAGAGTCATTCTTGACTTGTCGCCACTCAACAAGTTCATAATGAACTATAAGTTCAGAATGCTCACACTTCAACACATAAGGACCCTACTGCCCAAGAGGGCATATACTGTCTCTATAGACTTGTCTGACGCTTATTGGCATGTTCCAATTAATCGCCACCTCTCCTCCTACCTAGGCTTTAAGTTACATAGAAAACTTTACGCCTTCAGAGCCATGCCTTTCGGGTTAAACATAGCCCCAAGGATTTTCACGAAGCTCGCAAACGCAGCCGTCCGTCAATTACGCCTAAAGGGGGTCCAAGTAGTAGCCTACTTGGACGACTGGCTGGTGTGGGCAGCATCCAGGACAGAATGCATGCAAGCTTCTAGGAAAGTGATCCAGTTCCTGGAACATCTGGGATTCAAGATCAATATAAAAAAGTCTCGACTTTCTCTAGCTCAAAAATTTCAGTGGTTGGGAATCCATTGGAATTTGGAGTCACATCGACTTTCCATTCCTGGGAAGAAGAGGAAGGAAATAGCAGGATCTGTCAAGAGACTGCTGAAATCCAAACGGATATCAAGACGCGAACAGGAGAGAGTGCTGGGCTCTCTACAGTTTGCTTCAATAACAGATCCAGTGCTAAGAGCACAGCTAAAGGATGCAACAGGAGTCTGGAGGAAATACGCATCAAACGCGCGAAGAGATCTAATAAGACCTCTACGACTCGACTGCGTTCGCTTCTCAAGCCGTGGTCCAATGCCAAGCAACTGAAGAAATCAATACTTCTTCAACCTCCTCCCCCGTCAGTAACTATCCACACAGACGCTTCAAAGGAAGGGTGGGGAGGTCACTCTCATCAGAAGAGAGTCCAAGGAGCTTGGTCCAATCTCTTCAAGTCATTTCACATCAACTTTCTAGAAGCCATGGCAGTGCTTCTTACTTTAAAGAAGGTATCTCCTCGCCACTCGACCCACATAAGACTGGTTCTAGACAGCTAGGTGATAGTGAGATGCCTGAATCGACATGGGTCGAGGTCACCTCAAATCAACCAAGTGATGTTGGCCATTTTTCGTTTGGCAGTAAGGAAAAAATGGCACTTGTCAGCAGTTCACATTCAAGGGTTCCGCAATGTGACAGTGGACGCTCTATCCAGGTTTACACCAATAGAGTCAGAATGGTCCCTTGACGCAGGAGCGTTCTCCTTCATCTCGAGTCAAGTCCCGGAGCTGCAGATAGACCTCTTTGCGATGAAAGACAACAAGAAAATGGATCGTTATGTGTCCCCATACGGGGATCCGCTAGCGGAGGCCGTGGACGCTGTATCTCTAGACTGGAACAGATGGTCCGGTACTTTTCTGTTCCCTCCGCAAAACCTCCTTTTGAGATCCTTCAAAGGAAAGGCGGCAATAGTGGCCCACAAGTGGCCAAATAGCGTGTGGTTCCCTCTGGCATTGGAACTAAGCCTAAAATTTGTTCCGCTACCAGATCCATCCCTGTCTCAGCGAGTACAGAAGTCGACTGTCTTCGCTTCATTACAGAAAACCAGAAACCTACATCTCATGATTTTCTCTCCCTAGTTTCTTTCCAAGAACATGCTACCCACCATCAGGTGGGGTCCCTAGAGAATCTACCCTCCGAAGGAAGATGTATCTCTATGTCCAGTGGGGTGCCTAAAGGTCTATCTTCATAGAACTTCAGACTTTATGGGAGGACAGCTGTTCAGATGAGAAACCTCGGGCTCAAGGTTTTCTATTATTAAGGGCGAAACTCACCTGTGTTATTCGCGAATCGGGTCCTGACAGTACACCCACTAGTCATGATCCGAGAGGAGTTGCTTCTTCCATAAAATTTCCTTATTTACATGGACCTTGAACATCTTTGTTCGTTCACCAGCTGGTGGTCATCCAAGGTGTTCTTAATGCACTATGCAAAGCAAGTGGAGCAACTCAAGTAATCTGTGGTAGCAGCAGGTAGAATCCTTTAACCTTCTGTTTAAACTCTGCGAGGAACAGTGTAATTAATTTGGGACGATTAATTAAGAGGGTGGGTGTGTAGTCACTGTGTGTACTACACACTGAGCGATAGGCCACAAAAGTGTCCTTACAAACTGCTCCATTGACGTTGGTGAACTATAGCATAATACGGACACTTGTGCTAAGCGTTCCTTACGCTAGTGTAATTAAACAGTATACAGACTGTAGCATTATTACTTATTCAATTAAAGTGGCAGTCTGTTTTATGGTAGATGAAACGCTATTTTCTGTTGACTGTTTTCTTTGTGCTTTAATAGATATCATCCACTTTTTAACAAAAAATTTATAAAGGTAGATCTGATATGCATGTTTATTAAATTTATAATAAACTAGTTCATAGTGAACCCTGCGTTTTATTCGCCCACACTTATTTTTATTAGATATGTACTGAGCATTAAGATTAAAATATGGATATTTTTATAATGGTATGTCTTTTAAGATTGTTCCCTGATTTAAGCAAAGTCCACTCTCCTTAACCCTTCTTTAGGAAGGGTTGAGGTGGTACCCTAACGGGAGAGTGGCAGAGATGCAAATTTGTTCCTATGCGGATATGACCTTTATCCGATAGTTATTAAGAGTGGTCACCTTGGGGAAGGTGTCACAAATCCATTCTGACTTTGGCAACTCTTAGACAAACTTTGCTTTATAATGTATAGGGCGAGACCACTATATAAGCTTGTCATTTTGTCATCCATAGGTTATTATGTACTCCTCAAGACTTTTCCAGAGTCTAGTATGACTCATCCCTGTAGGGGGCAGGAAGCACTAACATAGTTCATGCTTAGATGAAATGAAGTATGACGGTAACATCATAGGTCTCTAGGTCTAGACGGACCAGGAAAATACTTTCTTGAGAGTACGGCACTGCGCGAAAAATCTATTTTTGGGTGAGGTAGCCATGTCGTCCTGATGGACCCGCCCTTCCTTTTATTGTAAAAGGGCTTATTGACCCCTCCCTATAATACAGTATCTGTACCACCTCGTATATCGCTACAAGGAATAAAGAGGGCGCCACCGCCTTCATCAGATACACACTGGAAACGGAATAGGAGAGATGCCTTATGAGCGGCTCTCTTTTCATTCTCGTTTCGGATTCTTGTCACTATATCCCCCTCGAAGTGTTAATACTGTTCGGGGCAAAGATAGCTATGTGACGTGTCAAGAATACGTACTCTGATTTTATGCGATATCCCTGTGAGATTATTTAGGGATATTCGCTCCAGGAGTTAGAATTCTGGATACCTTAAGGTAAAATTCTCTGGGAATAGCACTGTAGTCAAATATACCCTAGAAAGCTACCAATTAGGAACTTCCATCAGGACGACATGGCTACCTCACCCAAAAATAGATTTTTCGCTTCGCTCAAAATCCGTTATATATATATATATATATATATATATATATATATATATATATATATATATATATATATTATATATATATATATATATATATATATATATATATATATATATATATATATATATATATATATATATATATATATATATGCATATATATATACATTATATATATATATATATTATATATATATGTATATATATATTTCATTATCCTAATTGCGTGGATTTCAATTATGAATAGACTTTTCTTGTTGCCCTCAGTGAAGGACATTAAATACTCATTCGCAATGAGATCTTGAGCTTTATTATATCATAATTTCATGGGATAATTTTATGAGGATTTTCACGACATCAGGGGACCCATTCCCACCTGGAATCTAAACAATTATTATTATTATTATTACTAGGTAGGCTACAACCCTAGTTGGAAAAGAAGGGGGCTATGAGCCGTATAAGGGTTGCAAGAGGGAAATTAGCCCAGTGAGAAAAGGGTATAAGGAAACTTTTAGACCATGGTGCTTGAGTGTACCTTCATATTTACTTAATGTGATTGGCAAATTAATCGCACAGCATTGTTTTATTCAAGTAAAATTGGAGGGTGGAATATAGTAACTCTTTCCCCAGGGATGAAATGCTTCAAAGGAGGCAGAAATTGGAAATGAAATAACGGGCAAAATTAGAGTAAATATCTGAAGAGGAAACTCAGAAGTCCGAAGGTCAATGGTATAATTATTAAAGAAGATTGTGACTAGAAATTGTGTTTGAACATCTAATTTGCAAAGGAATTTCTTGTTTACTCTTATGTTATCTGACCACAGTAAGATTTGCAACGCCACTATTAGTATGCTTCTCATATATACTTAAAGGGAATAATCTGGAGAAAACCAGAATAAAAATCTCATAGATAAGCAAGGTTGATATTTGGAATTAATAATCAGCGTTGGAATTAGATTCTTATGGCAGATAAGAGGATTTTGTGCTCGAAAACATTATTATTATTATTATGAAAAGGAAATCGGTCCACTTACAGGACAAGCTTCCAAACGCTGTCGAGGTGCCTTCTTGTCACGCTACTTTTCATCAGAAGCTTCAGACCTCTCACTCTTGAAATCTTTGATGATTTTTTTATCTATTTGTTTACATTTTCACTATTTAGTTTCTGAGAAAATTCTGCCGAACATTATTACGGATATGATTGTAAAGCCGTCCTATTGTTTTTAATCGGAATGGGCATTAGCTGTGATTGTCAGTAGCTTAAAGAGTCATGTATTCACTTTGTTTTATGGTAAGCATGAGGTCATACTCTGTAAGACGAGATGTGAATGGTTAGGTGCTTGCTAAGTACCTGATGATATCATGCTGCGCATTGTAACTCCGCAGATACGTCCGAACTTTTTCTTCCTCAAAGTCAATAGCTGAACATGCCAAGTTGATACCAGGGTTAACCCTGGTTGATACTATGGGATCCACCGAATCCGTAGTCAGCTGGGTGAGTGACTGGCCAAGCAGCTGAGCAGCAGTCAGACCGAGTTCGAATCTGGCTGTCGACTCTAGGTCTTCTCAGCTGTAGCTAGGTACTATTATTTACTGGACTTATGAAAAAGAGTTTTGGCCAAGTAGCTTCAACACAGGACTTGCTGAAATACCAGAGGGCGGAACTCTTCTGGCAACTGTCTCTCCAAGTGGCTAAAAGCGTCTATGGTAGAGAACAATCAATAAAAACATGTACTAGTTAACTTTTCCTAATTCAATAGAGGAAACAATATAATGGTTATGATTTGCTCTTTCGCAAGTAAATCGTTTACGAATCCCACCTGTTGAAATGGTGCACAGCATAGAACACCTTACCACACAGATAAACATCAACTATTACACAATACGTTCATAACTCAATTTCCTCTACCACAGCTTTATACCCAAGTCTAATTGTCATTTTTAACCCTGGATAGGTACGGTCCTCGGACACCCCTTTAAGGGTATACTCGGACGCGAACGACCCCGACGCCAAAAAAAATTCTTGAAAAATCAGTTTTTGCAGTAACCTCCTTTTTTCTTTAGCCAAAAAAAACTTCAATGAATGCTTAAAACAACTGTAAAGATAAATACTACTCATCTGCAGAAAAACTATTTATTATAAATATTTTAAAAAATTAAGTAGAAAAAAAAAAAGACCTGACATAAAAATTCATAAAAAAAAGTTTATACATATATACACAAATCCTTTTATGAATTGATTCTTGAATGTTTAGGACACATCTTGATGTATTTTGGATGAAGTCAGACCCATGGAGGTGAAGATCTGAAATGAGAAAAAAAGGGTAACTTTTTTTGGCCAAAAAAAATTGTCCAAATTTCATGAATTTTTTTGGGTACCCAAATGAAATAGGAAGTGGCTAATTTTTTTAGGGAATAAACATATGTTATCCTAAAATAGAAATATGTAAAAAAATCTTCATTATTTTGTAAATTACATTTATATCAGGGGCCATATCTAAAGGTAATTTTTTGAGTACTTGGAAATTTCGTAAAAAAATACATATATTTAATATATAATATGATATTTATGCAGGTAAAAATATACCAAAATATCACAAATTCTATAGGGAACAAGAATATATATAGATAGGGCAGCTTACGCTTCGGATATGTCCACAAAATGGCCGCCAACCACACTGACTCAGACTCCCTAATCTGCCACTTGAAATGTAGGAAGGGTATGTCAATTTCAAGGTGTTATTTACTAATCTAATTATTATTGGATATGCAAAAAAAATTGTATGGTGCGTTGCTGGATAATTGTCGATTATTTTACGACTATAAAATTAAAATTCTGACCCAAAAAATTTTTTTTGAAGGGAAATAAAATCGAAAAAAAAAAATGTAAAACAATATTTTAGCTAAAAAAATTTGATGATATTCAATCAAAAAAAAAGTAAACAAAATTTTCCGACAAATAAACATCTAGAGGAATCATTACTCTGTGATAGTTCCTTAGTACGTAGTAATTTTGAAAGAATTGGGAAAAAACGAAAAAATGGCAATCACCGGAAAATCGAACACATACCTATATATACGCCATATCTGGCTAAAAAAAAGATAGTCATGGGTAGCCAGATCATCTAGAAACACTTTCCAACACTATAAAAATATAAGTTTTCCGACACTACTTGCCAATTCCTTACGGTAACATGACTAAGCAAAAAAATGCAAAACAAATAAAAAGGGGCACTCGTGGAAAAATGGCCATTCTAATATACGGCATTTCAGAAAAAAAAAATTTCAGCCACGTGCTAGGCAAACCATCAAGGCATATTTTCCGACAAATAAACATATAAATGAAATATTACTCTGTGATAGTTCCTTAGTACGTAGTAATTTTGAAAGAAATGGGAAAAAACGAAAAAATGGCAATCACAGGAAAATCGAACACATACTTATATATACGCCATATCTGGCTAAAAAAAAAATAGGCAAGGGTAGCCAGATCATCTAGAAACACTTTCCAACACTATAAAAATATAAGTTTTGCGACACTACTTGCCAATTCCTTACGGTAACATGACTAAGCAAAAAAATGCAAAACAAATAAAAAGGGGCACTCGCGGAAAAATGCCCAACATTCTAATATACGGCATCTCAGATAAAAAAAAAAGACATGCACGTGTTAGCCCAACCATCAAGGCACACTTTCTAACACATAAACATGAAAAAAAAATCAATAATATACGGCAATTCCTTACTACGTAGTAAATTTTTACAAATATTGAAAAAAAAAACAGAAATTGGCAACCGCAGTTAAATACCCAATATACCAATAACTACGTCGTATCTGACAAAAACAAAATCACGCATGGGTAGCCAGATCATCTAGACACACTTTCCAACATTAAAAAAGCAAAAGTTTTACGACACTATTTCGCAATATCTTACGGAAAAATGACTTGGCAAAAAAATTAAAAAAAATTAAAAAGGGACACTCGCGGTAAAATGCCCGACATTCTAATATACGACATCTCAGATAAAAAAAAAGACATGCACGTGTTAGCCCAACCATCAAGGCACACTTTCTAACACATAAACATGAAAAAAAAATGAATAATATACGGCAATTCCTTACTACGTAGTAATTTTTACAAATATTGAAAAAAAAAACAGAAATTGGTAACCGCAGTTAAATACCCAATATACCAATAACTACGTCGTATCTGACAAAAACAAAGTCATGCATGGGTAGCCAGATCATCTAGACACACTTTCCAACACTAAACAAGCAAAAGTTTTACGACACTATTTCGCAATATCTTACGGAAAAATGACTTAGCAAAAAAATGAAAAAAAATGAAAAAGGGGCACTCGCGGTAAAATGGTCCTCGTGGTGAACGACATTTTAACTAAAAAAAAAAACATGCACATGGTAGCCAAACAATCCACCAAGACTTTCCACAACTGATAACCTATACAAGTTGCACCATTCTACGACAATTTCATAATACGTAATAACTTTGATAATTATGCAAACTACCTCAGAAGGGTAAACTCGGACGCGAACGACCCCGACGCGTCTCAGAAATCGGGGAAGGAGTACAGCTACAGCAATGCACATCTGGACACTACTAGAGCGTGTAGGGGAGACACCTCCTGCAGGTCGATCACCCACAAATTCAGTCACAGGGGTGAGTCACGTGAGAAAAACCTGTTTTTTTTTTACGCTCGGGGTCGCAAACGACCCACCGTACCTATCCAGGGTTAAGGCTCCTCCTCACATCCCTCCGTGTGACTTAAAAACACTAATATTTTAAGTCCCTTCATGAATCAAACAAGTCACTTTACCGAGGATAGGCGCGTCTCTTCCGCATAACTCTGCTCTATCACATCCATCACTCAAGTATGACGACTGAAATTTCAATGAAACCAGAAAGACTTTTAGGCTGACAACGCACAGTAACCCGCAACAATAAATGCATCCGAAAATTTCATGTTATTTGAGAAAAAAAAGAAAAAAAAGAGAAAAACTAAAAGACTGAAATGCATTGGACTGGTATGGTGGCTTTCAAATCCTCTTATGGTAACAGTCATAATTATTATTATTATTATTATTATTAGCTAAGCTACAACCATAGTTGGAAAAGCAAGATGCTATAACCCCAAGGGTCCCAACAGAGAAAAATAGCCCAGTGAGGAAAGGAATTAAGGAAATAGATAAACGATATAAGAAGTAATGAACAATTAAAATCAAATATTCTAACAACAGTAACAAATAAAATATGAAAGACTCATTATATGCGGGTTTATCAAAAACTTGCAGTTCCAAATAAGTTTTTTTTTTTTCATTTTTTTTTTGCGGAAATTAAGGTTTTTCCTAATTCTTTCAGTCTGAAATCTTTATTTTCTTTCACTAAACCTCAGAGTAATTAAATAGTAAGATTTGAAAAGAAACATTATTTCTGGAACTATCTCTTAATGGAATGTTTTCAATTCTTTAATACAGATTACAATGTTTTAAATTGTCAGAAATTCATATCGTTCACGTAACTTTTAAAACTATATTGAACTGCGTAATATAAAAATCTTATAAAGAAAAACATAATCAAACTTATCAAAAAAAAAGAAGAAGAAAGAAACTAAGCTAAAAAAACTAAGACAAATCATGAACGAATGAGTCAGTTATGAAAAATAAGTTTCTTTCTCTTCTTTTGTTCTGTGTCCTGATTTCATTCTTTTTGACTCTTACTCTCTGGAGATTCTTTCAATATAACCACTCAGGATTGAGCAAAGAATTCTCTCTCTCTCTCTCTCTCTCTCTCTCTCTCTCTCTCTCTCTCTCTCTCTCTCTCTCTAGAGACTAATTGAGAAAATCTTTTCTCCGACTCAATTAATATATTTATCCTTTGAGGAGAGACTTGCTGGATGATCAGACGACTAAAAATGTTCTCTTGTTATTAAATTTAAATCAAAGTCAAATGAACCACCAATTATCACATTATACACTTGAGGAAGTAACGGAGTTAAGCCTTCAAAATGTTATATATATATATATATATATATATATATATATATATATATATATATATATATATATATATATATATATATATATATCTCCTCATCCCATCATGAGGCTTTGCTAGTCCACTGCAGGACAAAGGCCTCAGGCATGTCCTCCTTCCACATGCATATAATGAAACGTGTAAATTTGTCGCAGAATTATGTTTGTTTGAGACGTGTTGATCGAATTCCCGCCATATCGTCGTCACCAGCCACACCAAACCCTCAATGAAGCTCCGCCTTCTTCTCCTCCTCTGCCTTCCCTTAACCCCCCCCCCCCCCCCACCACCACCACCGCTTATCATCCCTCTGCCAAACCGTACAGAGATCTCCCTTCTCTCCTCGCATGGCTAAGGACCGCCTCCTTCCTTCCACTCTCCCAGTGTTTAACCCAAAGACAATACACGAAAGATGGGAAGCTCCAGCCACAGCCGCATCGGCCGCAAACAAATTAGTATCTGGCATGAAATGAAGATGGCGGTAGCATCGCACCTCCCTACATCGTCTGTTTGTTTACAAAGCGGGGCATTCAATTTCAATCACGAGTGGGCGTCGCCATCATCACCCGTGTGTGGTTTGCAATAGGACGACAAATCATTTTCCCCATCTGATTTTTCTTGCTTTTCCTCAGAAAAAAAGAAAGGTAATAAAATCATTACATCTGTTACAAAGTAAATGATGACTTTCAGAGAAAATGAAGAAATAAAATAGACCAAAGCAAAATTGAACGTCGGTTGAGTGTTATTCCGAAATAAATATTGGAAAATATTTACAATACGGTGGACGCCTCTAAACAGAAAGAAAATGTATTTCTATGTGATTTTCGACTAGAAAAAAATATGCTATTTTTTTACTTATGGACATTAATTGCTTTCAACATAAAATAAAGGTTTTTCTGTTGTATTATGATGTGATTAGAATGATTTTGAGGTTTATTTCCATCGCAAATGAATACTTATCTTTCGGCCACCCCTCCCCCTTAGATAACAATCTGGGGGAACCTCCTTGGGAAGCAGGGTTTTGGGTGGGGGAGACAAAGTAGGTAAAAATAGGGCAAAATGGAGGGAAAAAAACTGAATATAACACTCAAACATATAAAAATGGACCGGTATACAGGTATACACTGAATTTGAAATACATAAAAACACTGGAAATGGGAAATCCCGAGCCAAGAATTTTACATGAGAAAATGGCATACAGATGCACTATATGACCAGTTATTGCACGTCACATTGTAGTTGTGCACTAACCTAACCTAACCTAACGTTTTTCTTGTTTTGTATAAGAACTAGGTTACCTTATTAATGTCCATAACTAAAATAATACCAAAAATAATCTTGCCATTTGGAACCCCAACAACCAACCTAACCTTCCTGGTAGTGTACATCAGTAGCCTAATCATGTCAACAGTAAACCTAACCATATCAGCAGTACCATAACCATGCCAACAGTTACCTAACCATGTCAACAGTAATTTGCAATGGAAATGAAGCTATCTTGCAAAACATATCAAAATCAACTAGAAAAACTATATTTTCTTGTTATTTAGAGGCATCAATTGTAGCCTATTTCAAATAAATACCTTAAAGTTATATTTGCATATCTTGAAAATCTCTAGAAATATGAAATAAACATACCAACTCCTATCACTGTCATATAATTCGTGAATATTGGGTCTCCATGCCTTTTCCAGATAGGCTACTCACAGCAACTTTGATATACTGTATATATACTGTAGTTATGTTATATTCTCAGCAGCTTACCCTTGGGTTGTAGTTATAAATGTTTACCTTAGTTTTCATTAATAATCAACTATTTAGCAAACCAAAGTTGTTTCATCAGGAAGGATGGATCTTGTGGGAGCATTCATATGGGAGAGCATAAGTAGGTTAGTTAAGTTAGAGTGTTTTACTTTAATTTCAAGTTCACTAACCTTTTAATCTATGGTTGAATTTTCCTATATGTATGGATAAAAGCATTCAAAAAAAAAAAAAAAAAAAAAGATACATGCAAACCAGCATATCTGCTCTCACAAGATCCATTCTTACCGTTTCATCTGTTTCTGTACTATATGCTCATAATTGTTCAATTTTTAAAATGAGATTTTGTGATTGGTACCAACACCCTACCTAGTATTCCAAAGTAAATTTACCATTTGGCAGCAAAGGTACGCAGTAATAGAGTAGTAATAAATTGGCAAAACAAGTTGTGAAAACCTATGATATTTGCTTGTACTGTACATGATGCAAAAAGAAACATGGTTCAAGTCAATTAGAATAATTGTTTCACATTTTTTTTTAGGAATGTGCATGCTTCTTGCAAAAATGGCATTTTATTAGAAAATACCAGGTAGAAGTGTTGGTTACATTACCTGCATAAAAGGGTGCCAATTGAATATGCATTTGGGCTACGAGATTTTAATAAATTGTTATAAATAGGTTCTGACTTGATCAAAAGCTTAATAAATAATCATATAATATAATAAACTGTATTCATTCCTTTAGGTTTTTAGATTTGTCTGACACATATGTATTGTTTTATGTACAGTATATAATATTTTAGGAATAAGTACCTAAATATCAGATATATAATTATTAAGAAATACTGTATATTGTAACTTCCCTTAGACATGGATGTCAACTTCCCTCAAATGACAAATGATGAATTGCCACCCTGCTTCATAATATCTATGTCTATGTATTTGCAGATGCTTACAGTGCATTAGAGTTGTCAATATTAAATGTCTTCTTGATAAAAGTACAAAATATGTAAACAACTGTTGTAGAGTATGCAGTCTTCACTTTTCCTGCAAGAACTATGTGACTCCGGATTCCCCGAGACTCAATAAAAATGCATGCCCAGATCAAAATCTTGCAGGGGTGCATGAATATGTTATTGCTATAATATAAAGATCGTGTTATATACTGTAATTTGTTTTATGATACATTTTTATAGTACAGTAGTATGCACTGAAATGATACATCTGCAGCACCAGCAATACAATACAACTCTGAGTGCAGTTATACTGCAACATTTGAAAGCATTTTTAAAAAATCTGGCACAGGTACAGTTCAGTTTGTAGTTTTGAAATTAATTGTTTTGCTTGAATGATTTCTCTGTGGTTTGTTTCCTATTTGATTTGTGATGTCAATTTTTATTTGCTTTTTATGGAAATTAAGTTAAACCTAGATTTTTGCTTATACAGTATTCTGTAAAATACAGCATTGCATTTGTTATAAAAGGATATCTTACTTTTACTACTTTGTTTTTGTACTTTTCTTAGTTTTATTAACAAATATTGCTTAACTTTTGCCTAATCAGCATGCAAGTTTAGTCTGCTTTTTCATTTTGATTTCATATTGGTTCTAATTATCCCACGCTTTGTTTGCTATTTAAATTCTGATATACGCATGTTTTGTTTGCATGACTCGTATGACTATTGCATGCAAATGAAGCCTGTGCCATTTCTTTTACCTTGTTCATGTTCGTTGCAAGAACATTTGTGTACAGTCGCTTAGGTATGTACAGTATACAATCATAAGCACAAACCTCCAAAAAAGGAAAATAATTACTGTATACTATATTGGTGAAATAATAAGATAATATGAGAATAAGTTTGTTTCATTCTAACTGCCCTCTCAATTTTAGATAAAGATACTCAGCAATTAATGTTACATTAACTGAAGGATTTTATTTAATGATTCAGAAATGCCTAATATATAAGTCATAAGCTAGGATAGAGCCCTATAATCATGTTAACAAGCAATATTAATCGATTTAGTATTCAATAATTTACAAAGAGAAGTTTATTGCAGCATAAGAATAAATGTTAACATTTAAAACAGCTGCACTACGCCACAGCCGAGTTTTAGTTGAGGCCATGATCAATAGATGGCGCGCATTCTGACGGGTTGGATGATGTTTTTTTTTTTTTTTTTTTTTTTTAATGGTATTAATAGTCAGTTTCCCATCTTTCGTGTATTGTCTTTGCTGAAAACAACCGATTCACTCAAAATTATTTTCATAATAGACTGAAGAAGTCAAATTCTGCTATAGTTTGTTTGGCAAAGTATGGTCGTGAAATAGAATCATTTTACCTTTAAAGTTAAATTCATATACTTCATTAGTGAGATCAGTCTTAGTCTGCCTATAGAATAAAATTTTGGGTTAATAATGAAGAGATGTATAGGTTTTACTTTTGTCCGCTGCATAGTAAAGACCTCAGACATGTCGTTCAATCGCTTCTATTCGTGGACAGAAAAAGAGCAACGACAGCTAACTAAAGTAGAGGATATTCTAACAACATGTAAGATAAACAAATAGAATTGGCAGGACATATGAGATTGACAGATAATAAATAGACAAGAAGAATAAGAGAATGGGTCCCTAGAGATTGCAATGGAAGCAAGGGAAGGAAGAGAAGACGATGGACTGGCGAGCTAAGAATTGCCAAGAATACTAGGTTACAAAGACACCTTAATGTTCTAGAATCTAGATTATAGATGAATGGGTAGGCCAAGAACTAATGGAGGTTGAGAATCAAGATGAGATGAGAGTCGGTTAAGATAATCTGAGAGAGAGAGAGAGAGAGAGAGAGAGAGAGAGAGAGAGAGAGAGAGAGAGAGAGAGAGAGAGAGAGAGAGAGAGAGAGAATCCAAATCTTTATTCCATGGTCTTGCAAAAAAAAAAAAAAAAAAAAAAAAAGACTAAAACTAGTAAAATGGATCACAGTTTTTCTATTTTCGTGTACATAATACAAGTAATGATATTCATGTCAAACTTATGATGATAAAATGTAAATTAAGGGGCTTCTTTTTGTTTAATGTTTACCTCGAAAGTGGACATCTGTTTACTTTAAAATAAAAGTAAATCTATAACGTCATAACTTTATACAAAAAGAAAAAAAAATCATAACTTCCATTGACAGACAAGTTCTTTTTCGAAGGAACAAAAACCTAAATTTCCAAGGAAACTCGCCTTTAGTCACTTCCCCATTCTTGCTCTAAAAGGGATAAACTTCTACCCGCTAAAATCTTCCACAGCCTAAAGGCATTTTCTAAAATGTACGCCGCGTCTTGTGAGAAGCTTCCCTTTCTTTGATAAAAAATAACAAACCGTTTGCTTTGATCCCAAAATGTTTTAAATATCTATATAACACACGTACATACACACATGCAAAAGCACGTAGAGTTGGACACGATAATTCCTGGCACACCTCGTTTTGATGAGCTGTACCCCGTCACACCCTTACTGCACGGCTAATAACCAGAAATGAGAGTGTAAGGAGAGATGGCACACGTGGTAGGCAGGGCTAAGAACAAGAACTCGTCACGTAGAAAGGGAGTGACAGGGTGCACTTTCTTAGATCGAGATGTGCCAGGAATTCCTGGGGCCTACTGCATAGACAATTTCCAGGAGAATTTGGTACATTTGATGAAAAGCTGTTTCGTTAGGTTTGGTCAATGTAGAAATTCAATTTGGCTTAAAGAGTACCTTAGGCCTAGTATTCTATATCAAGTATATTACGAGAGAATTTTTTAAAACTGTAACCAAAAGATATTTGCGTTTCACAAGAAGTCTGCCAAAGAAACAAAACATTCGGTATACTCAGGATTTGTGTCCTCATGAATTATTGCCCGTGTAAACGTTATACGTCGGTAGAATTTGTAGTAGGATGTTTCTAATACCATATATATATATATATATATATATATATATAATATAATATATATATACATATATACATATATATATATATATTATATATATAATATATATATATATATATATATATATATATATATATATATATATATATATATATATATATATATTTATAGAACATATTATTATTATTATTATTATTATTATTATTATCATTATTATTATTACTTGCTAAGTTACAACCCTAGTTGGAAAAGCAAGATGCTATAAGCCCAAGGGCTCCAACAGGGAAATTAGCCCAGCAAGGAAAGGAAATATGGACAAACTACAATAGTAGTTTAAGAACAATAATAACATTAAAATAAATCTGTCAAATATAAACTATAAAAACTTGAAAATAACAAAAGGATAAAAACTTGAAATTAACCAGAGGAAGAGAAAGAAGATATAGTGTGTTCGAGTGTACCCTCAAGCAAGAGGGTAAACCATATTATCATCATAAGATTGATAATTTGACAATAAATAAAGCAAGACAATTATAGAGTTTCAATTACTAGGCATTTATTCTTATACCAGAATTCCTGTGAACAAGTAATCCAATTCCCGATAGAAGAAATGCATCAGCATGATGCAGTGTTTGTCTGTCTGTATTTCTCTGCCCTGTTTGAATGTCATCTACAGAAACTATCATCAAAGTCTCGTCTTCCCTTTGACCCTCTCTCACGTAAAAGCCGAGTTTAACGAGGCTTCTATCTAAAGAGACTCTCTCATTACAAACATCGTCTCAGAAAACGAGACTTTCAGAGGTGAAAGACGCGACAGGGGAAAGACGTGTGTTATCTCGTTTTAGCTGGTTAGAATGAGAACAAAATTTCTCTCAGAGGCCACACGTAAACAAGTGGAAGATTTTCAGTAATCCAACCAGAGAAACAGAGGACATGTTTTAAAGATTTAAAGGTCACTCATGAATGGCAAAGGCAATGGACAGTGATAATGCCATAGACACCGGATATGTATATGATCAGTGCCCAAGTCCTCTCTCTTTACCGAAGCTACGACCAGGGAAGGCCAGGCAATTGCTGCTAATGATTCAACAGATAGACCTATAGGCACCCCCAAATCCCCTATTCTTAGCTCACAATGATGGTGAGGTTGCACACAGTACATCAATCTATCGAGCTTCAGCATGACTAGAACTCCCGTCCAGAAGAAAGCAAGGCAGGGGAATTTCCAATTGGCTACCATCGTTATCGAAAACTGCTCTACAGTTCAAGTGCGGCCGAGGTCAAGCTAGTGTGAAAGGACTAAACTTAATAATAGTCTTTATTTCATCAGTCTGAACTAAAAGTAGGTTACACAATAAGCAATTCTTAATCTACATTGGAACTCTGCTTCCCGATATTCTATTTGGGACTCCGTTCAGAACACCTCAAAGACTTTATTATTATTATTATTATTATTATTATTATCTCTCTCTCTCTCTCTCTCTCTCTCTCTCTCTCTCTCTCTCTCTCTCTCTCTCTCTCTCTCTCACTGTATACAAAGTTTTGCTCAATCCCCGATTTATTCTACCAGCTTTTAATAACAGTGTTTGACGTAATCCAATCCTTGAGGAAGCGTCTTTTCCCAATCACTAATATAAGTAAACTTATTCAGTTTTGTTGACCTCGTTTTTCTCTTAACAAAGAAAAATCCAACACCAACCAAAAAAACTACTTAAAAGAAAAACACGACCAAAACCCCAATACCTGAACTTGGAATATGATAGTGGTAACGAGCTCAACAGAGAAGAAACTTCATACCTCGTTAAGAGGAGAATGTTCCTTTAAGGAGATGATGGACGTCAATGTCTCTGGGGATTCGACGACACGTTACTTCATATTTGAAGTCGATATAGAGCAGTGGGTTTCATTTTCATAATTATTTTGTATAATTTTCCGTGACTGGACAAAAGAATAACGATATGAAATATCAAGAACATCTTGTGTTCAGAGGAATATGGCAACACTTTCCGGTTTACAGTGTTAGTTTACTCTCCAGATTCTCATCCCTGGCTTCATTACTAGAATGGAAATATTATTCATATAGAGAGTTAATGCACAAGAAGGCTGCATAAAGGAAGAATGATTCGAAATAGCTCAAAACATGACAAAATATCGCAATGCTTTCCTGTTAACAGTGTAAGTTTATTCTCCAGAGTCTCATCCAGGGCTTCGTTACAAGGACGCATATTATTCATTTAATGGGTTAATGTACAAGAGAGAGAGAGAGAGAGAGAGAGAGAGAGAGAGAGAGAGAGAGAGAAAAAAAATACTGACTAGGGAAATTTTTACCGCCCTGGGACACTATATAATATAAAGTCGACAATGAATACACTGGTAAAAGCATAGACAATAAATACATTAGTCATAATGGCGTAGAAAACCATAAATACGGAATCCCAGAAATGTTTAATCTCTGAATGTAATTTTTTGGATCCCCTTCTCCTGTATACATACGATATCCTTGTACAGTATGTCTGATCTCTTAGATATAAGATGAAAGTACCAAGTCTTTTCCCCTATGCTTCCTTTGCTATAATACATATTTTATGTTCATCACGTATCGTCTATCGTGATTTACACGCACACATACATACATACATACAAACACACACACATATATAAATATATATATATATATATATATATATATATATATATATATATATATATATATATATATATATATATATATACAGTATATATATATATATATATGTGTGTGTGTGTGTGTGTATGTGTGTATATATACACACATACATATATACTATACATGGGGTGACACGAGATAGTAAATGACATTTAAAAGAAAGTTAATAATGCAATTACCTTCATTCATAAAACTTGTTCAGCAAATTGTTCAAACTTTATAGCTATTCTAGATACTCCAGCTAAGAACTTAAATATCTTAATTTAAATGTTTACTGGGAAAGAATTTGGACTGGCCCTTCGCTGGGGCATGAGAGATGAGAGGCAATTTAGGGCTAAAGAGATTATGACCGAGGTATATTAAGTGCCTGGCCTTGATTAAGTGAGGACGTTGAACTGCATGTCGGAAGAAAAGGTGAGGAAATGTACGTAAAGAGAACAGATAAAAAGTTTCGTGCCAAAAGATTTATGAATAAAGCTCGAAGTTATCTTTATCATTTCATTTGTCTACTCCCTAAGAAAAGTTCATGTAATAATATCTAACGTGGCCATGAAACATCAACTGTAAACTCACAAAAGTTAATTAAAACTGTCATCAGCAACTCGGGTTAACGCTTGAAGAGAATTTCCTTTTATCCTTTCATAATAGACCTCAGCAACAAGAGCCAATACTAATACTGAAGTTACAGAAAAATAGACAACAGAATTAGTCGATAAAATAAGAAAAGTAAGAATAAAACTCCATCCACAGAAACAAAAATGAAACCTTTAGGGAAAATGCTGGCTCTACTTTTTAGGAATTGAAGAATGCAAAACAACGCTATCCAGTTGAGGAATGTTGTACTAAAGGTCCCTTAGAAATCCTAAATTCAATTGTTACATTTAATTCCTCTGTTCAACTCTAAAGAACGAGAAGGCGGGTCTGAATATGCATCTTTAATTGATGGTATTTAGTTCACAGTTATTACGAAAGGATAACAGCACTATTTAGTCCTGCTCTTGTATCTACTTTTAAGAGACTAATAGATTCTATCTACGATACTTGACTTATAATTCGTACAGAAACAATAACTGAAAAAGAAATCATATGCAAATCGTCAAATAAAAACAGAATGTTATCTAATCCAAACGCCCCAAAAATCCACAGAATTTCGGAACTAAGAAGAGATAACCAAAGAGTTTCCACAACTCAAAGCTACAATTAATTGATACGATTTTAATGGTCAAACTTTCTCGTGATAACTTTCAGCAAGCTCGTGACTGATAAATATGGGAACCATATAAATTTAAATACAAGGGCTTACAAATTTTCGTGGCGAGAGAGAGAGAGAGAGAGAGAGAGAGAGAGAGAGAGAGAGAGAGAGAGAGAGAGAGAGAGAGAGAGAGTGAGAGAGAGAGAGAGAGAGCACACGCAATTAGATTAGGAAAGATAAGAATAACTTAATTCTATTCTTTCAATGAAATCGTGCAATGTGAATATTCTCAAGTCCATTAAGGAATTTTCCCTATATTCACTGGTTCATCTGGATACATTACCTCCAAATAAGGTAATGAGGCAGATGTATATATACTCAAGGAAACATCTCTTGCTTGAAGGCACACTCGGGCACACTATTCTATCTTATTTCTCTTCCTCTTGTTACTTTAAAGCTTTTATAATTTATATATGAAAGATTTATTATAATGTTGTTTTTGTTCTTAAACTTCTCTTGCAGTTTTTCCCCCTATTTCCTTTCCTCACTGAGCTATTTCACCTGTGAGGCCCTTGGGCTTATAGCATCCTGCTTTTCCAACTAGGATTGTAGCTTGGCAAATAATAATAATAATAATAATAATAATAATAATAATAATAATAATAATAATAATAATAATAAATGTTTCGCCCTCCTTGGAAAAGGTAATTATTCAAGGAGACCTGGATGTCACCTCCACATGCTTCCAGGATGCCAACAAGAA